>NC_083776.1:3358738-3388738 GCF_963514075.1 Conger conger
TGGCTTATTTCAGCTGTCATCTCATCACAAAGGCCGTCCTTTGCGGCTATCTTCTGGTCTGCTGTTCTGAATGTTTAGAGGATGCAGAACGCTGCTGGCGTCTGGGGGGAGTTTGAGTGGGAGGCTGCAGCTCAGGATGTGTCGGAGAGAAAAAAAAAAATGCTATCCTTAAGTTACCGTGGTGCTTTTCCAATTAAAGAAATTGGCAGGTGTTATGACCCTGTGTTCATATTTATTATGGCTTGTCATAATTGTTCTTGAGCTTTGCCTAGTATTTTCTCACCCTGCATGACGTGCTGTCTAATGAATCTCGGTGAGACATTGGCTCAGGAGGTAAGAACAGTCGTCTGGCAGTCGGAGGGTTGCCGGTTTGATCCCACCCTGGGTGTGTGGAGGTGTCCCTGGGCAAGACGCCTAACCCCAAATTGCTCCCGACGAGCTGATTGGTACATTGCATGGCGGCCAATCGCCGTCAGTGTGTGAGTGTGTGTATGAACGGGTGAATGAGAAGCATCAACTGTACAGCGCTTTGGATAAAGTTGCTATGGAAATGCGCAATTTACCATTTACAATGTGGGGAGCAAAGCCCTGTATTTTTTCCTTGTAAACATTGTGCAGTTAATTTTGAAGCAACGGCTTTCCAAGCAGCTATCCATCCCAGTTATTGGCACCCTTGATTAAAAAATATTTAGTAAACAACACGGAGAATAATCTATATGTTATGTTCAAACATAGAGGAAAACTATAGATTTGAGATTAACTAAATTAAGTAATGTTGTATTGCCAATTTCACTTAGTTTGACTTCATTTTCAATAATTGTTAGGGCTGCCAATAATTTTTATCCCTATGGTTTTCAGAAAAAAACCAGATGACTTAATAGAAACCTGAGAGTACAGAAATAAAAGTATATTGTTTTCACATACGTTTGAACAGAACATAGACTAGTGTCTGTGTTTATTATATACATCCCTTTTCTCCATTTTTATTAAGGATGCCAATAATTCTGGAGCCCACTATAGCTACATACAGTATTGTGAGTGTGTGCATGTCTATGCGTACGAGAACATATTTTGTAAGCTCAGTTATGACTGATGAACTGCGCTGGCGTCTACTTTATTTATTTTTTTTTAAGATATTTTTTTAGGCCTTTTTCAGCTTTATTGGACAGTATATAGTATGGAGAGACAGGAGGAATGGGAGCGAGAGAGAGGGGAAGACATGCGACAAATGTCAGACGGTCGGATTCGAACCACCGACGTCGCGGCTCGCAGTGAGCATGCGGCCAGTGCTCTACAGGCTGCGCCACCGAGACACCCCAGGTGTCTACTTTATTAACGGGAAGAGGACAGAATAAATGTTAGGTAAGGAACAGAGATGACCCCCCCCCCCCAACCCCCGTGTCCCCCTGATGCCCCCCCCCCATATCGCCCTGCCAACGACCCGGGCCTGTCGCATTCCATAGCGCTAGGCAACCGCACTCCCACCGCAAAGGCCTCTGGGACACACGGGTGCTCGTTTATTTCGCGCTTCCCTGCAGCGATTCGATTCCCGCTCTCAGGATGAGTCTCTGACACAAGCCATTAGCCGGGGCACTCCAGGTCACTAATTTCAGGTTTTTCCCCCCAAATGTAAACAACAACAACCAAAAAAAAAAAAAAAAAAGATTGGGTCACGTTAACCGCACTCCACTAATAATCCTCTTCTAAGCCGCGGTTTGGTTTCGGGCCGTCGCTTCCCTCTCCCGTTTCCTCCTTCCCTCCCCTGCGTTCCCGAGGGCGCGTTCCTACTGACCGGGTCAAAGACTTACGCGTTTTATGAATTGCGGTCGCGCCGGTCTGCCAGAATATGGCCGATCTGAGCCCAGCAGGGTTCGCGTTTCTCTGGGAGTGTGCGGTTTGTCGGGAGCGGCGGTCTCAGAAACGGGCTCATTAGAGGAGATCCGCTCGCAGTGCCGCCACGGTCTCCGT
The DNA here is from genome assembly GCF_963514075.1 of Conger conger. Taxonomy (NCBI): domain Eukaryota; kingdom Metazoa; phylum Chordata; class Actinopteri; order Anguilliformes; family Congridae; genus Conger; species Conger conger. The sequence goes on from NC_083776.1 coordinate 3,360,707, forward strand.
GCGTGTTTACTGCCCTTCCAGATGCTTCCGTGGACTAATCTGCGGCGCTGGGAAGTCTCCCTCCTCTCCCTGGGCTGTGAGGACGAGCCATATTTACAGCGTCCGGCCCCTTTACTGTCGGCTAATTGGGATGAAAATCAGAAGCATGAGAAGGAAGCGCACCTCCAGCCTGCTCTGTGCGCTGACTGGCTGGTCCCTCTCACTGCCGTTATAGTGTGACTCTGGGGGGGTAGTGGGGAGGGCGGGGGGGGGCAGGTGAAGGGAAGGAGGCTTTTGGGAACAGAGGGATTGCTAGGGCAGGGGCAGCTAGCGCAGGGCAGGGGCAGTTAGTGCAGGGCAGGGGCAGTTAGTGCAGGGCAGGGGCAGTTAGCGCAGGGCAGGGGCAGCTAGTGTAGCGCAGGGGGTACTAACTGAAGGCAGGGGCAGCTAGCACAGGGCAGGGGGTACTAGCAGAGGCCAGGGGCAGCTAGCACAGGGCAGGGGGTACTAGCACAGGGCAGGGGCAGCTAGCACAGGGCAGGGGGTACTAGCTGAGGAGGACAGAACACAGACTGAGGGTCCTCCTGCTCATTTGGGAGCAGACCCTGCCTGTGCCGTGCCCCGGCCAGGCGCACTCTCTGACCGGCTCTTCACCTCCCATTATTCCCCATTATTCCCCATTATTCCCCATTATTCCCCATTTTCTATCAGTTTCCAGAGGCAAATAGATTTAGGAAGCGAGGAATGCCTTTGGTTAAAATGATCCATTTGGTGTGATTCCCACCGCTCCTCAGTGCCTCGTTGTCTGTGTGCCTCGCCCTGAATGCAGAGCGTGTTGTCTGGGCTGAGGCTCTTCGCCCGGGACTGTTACAGAAGAGCCTCTTTGGCGATTCCCAAGATGGCGCCCTTTGTGTTCTGTGGACTGGAAAGGGGGGGGGGGGGGGGGGGGGAGTGTGAGCCCCTGACGAGGTGGAGGTATGAAGCGCTCTGACCTTCCTCTAGCTGTCTCTCCGTGGCTAGCATCTGCTCGCCATGTGTGCTGCGTACGCGTGGGCAGCAGAAGGCTGTCGGTTTATGGTGCGTTTGGACTGTCGGGCTTCTGCTAAACCACACCACCCCATCCCACCCCCCCACCCCACACACCACCGCTCTTTCATGTTTGGTGCCCAGAGGCCAGCAGTGACAGTTACAGTGGATACATCCTGTCGTTGTCGTGTTTTTTTCTTGTGGTGGTGATGATTACATCATTGTCATTGTCATCGTCTTCAGCTCAGACCTGATTTTGTTGATTTTTCTTTTTACGTTGCATTTATAGATTAGTTAGTGTCAGTCTGGGACTGGACTGGACTGAGCTGAGCTGAGCTGAGCTGAACTGGACTGTGATTATGATGATGATGATGTTGATGTTGATGATGATGATAATGATGATGACTTTCAGGACCCAGGGTGACACACATTATCACAAAAAAATGAATGTGTGTGTGTCCGTGCTCATGTGTTTGCGTGCTGATGACACGCAGTATCAGAATCTGTGCTCTTGAATTATTCATGGAAAGCTCGGGGTTTCAGCCGGACCGGCCGGCCTGTGAGTCTCACTTCTCTTGAGGATTCCTTAAGGTGCAGAGGCACTCTGAACCCCTCTCCTGAACACAGCCCAGGTGTGCAGACCTGCAAAGAACTCTCTCTCATCGGTGCATTCTGAGTGCTGGTGCCATCCGGCTAAGCTGCAAAGAGACGCGTGTTAAACACAGGAGCCCTGGGGAGCTGGATGGTGTTTGTGGCCCCGGGGAGCTAGATAGTGTTTGTGGCCCCGGGGAGCTGGATGGTGTTTGTGGCCCCGGGGAGCTGGATGGTGTTTGTGGCCCCGGGGAGCTGGATGGTGTTTGTGGCCCCGGGGAGCTGGATGGTGTTTGCGGCCCCAAGGAGCAGGGCCGATCCCCGGTGTAGCTCTTTGATGAGTGAATTAGCCTCTGTAAATACCCTGCCCCCTCCCCCCCCCTTCAATCAATCAATCAATCAAACTTTATTTATAAAGCACATTTCCTACAGCGAGTGCAACTCAATGTGCTGTACGTAAGACAGAATCAGACTGAAAGAAAGATTGAAATTGAAAGATAAAAATAAATAAATAAAAAAAACCATTTAAGACCGAAGGGACAGAAATAAGATCAAATATTCTATCCTGCAATTTTTTCGGCAGGCTTGTTTCCGTGTGTTGCTGCCATTTTGGTCGTGGGTAGGAAGCGTTTGTTGCGTCTCTCGTCCGTTGTTAGCCGGCGCGGCGTAATGATGCTCACAGTGCCGTGGCTCGGGGATGTAGTCTGCTCGTGATCGTTTGATTTGGGCTTTTTTTCCCCCTTTCTTCTTCTTCTGTCTTCGTTTTAAGCGTCTCGCTCGCTGTGCTCCCTGACGTTCTGACTCTGCGCGCGGAATTGTTTGGCCGCTCCTCTTGGAAAAGCTCATTTGGGCAGTCCCCTGTCGGGATGGCGTTCCGGTTGGTGGCGTGCCATCTGCCTTGCAGTGCCTGAGGCGGTGATACGGTAAACGAGAGAGCTTGGCGACGCTCTTTCTCATGGTTACATTACATTACATTATTGGCAATTGGCAGACGCTCTTATCCAGAGCGACGTACAGTTGATTAGACTAAGCAGGAGACAATCCTCCCCAGGAGCAATGCAGGGTTAAGGGCCTTGCTCAAGGGCCCAACTGCTGTGTGGGATTCGAACCCCCAACCTTGCCTGTCCCAGTCATTTACCTTGACCGCTACGCTGCAGGCCGCCTGGTTCCTTTGGCAGGTCAGGTGGCAGGTGAACTACGCTTTCCCGGAAAAGCACGCTCGACCGTGAATGCAGCGGTCTACCCTGTGCTCACCGCTGAAAACGTTTTTCCGAGCGAGGAACCCTAGATCCCTCCAGCCGTAATGACAGAGGGTTTTACAGGCGGGATGTATCGAACAGTATTGTAGTTTCCCCGGCTTTTATTGGCCTTTCGGTTCCAAAAGGTGTTTCCTAATCTGTCGCAAGGGTGGTTTTTTTTTGCACTGGGGCTACAATTAAGATGTGCATTACTCTTCCCACATATAGTGGCAGGTGGGTCCGGGGATTGTGTTGTCTTGTGCGTTTGTCTCTTGTTGTGGCAGCGACGGACGTGCTGCTGTGTGTGTACGACCTCGCGTGCTGGGCGCAGTGGCCATTTCAGCTCACAATGAGGATATTAAGCGGAGGCTAGCTGAGGTCTGTTGCCTCACCCCCGTCATAGTATCATTCGAACAGTTGTTTATTTCGTCCAGTATCTCTCTGGTTTATTATGGTTTTCTGTATAAAATCTGATTCCCCTCCTCTTTTTTTTTTTTTCTTCATGGTTATGGAGTGTGGCCAAGATTATAAGTACGGGTTTTGTGGGCACTAAGGATACATTTTGTTTTTATAGCAACATAAATACATAGTAAGCCTGTCTCTGTGTGTGTTTATGATTAGCCTAGGTGCTGGCTTTGTGCTTTCGTGTGTGCGTGCGTCTTCGTGTGTGTGTGCGTGTGTCTCTTTATGGGTTTGTTTGTGTGTCTGTATGTGTGTCTTTATGGATGTGCGTGTGTGTGTGTGCCCGTATTTGTGGGTTTGTTTGTGTGTGTGTGTGTGTGTGTGTCTGTGTGTGCATGTCTTTATGGGTTTGTGTGTATATGTGTGTGTGTGTGTGCACGTATTTGTGGGTTTGTGTGTGTGTGTGTGTGTGTGTGTGTGTGTGTGCGTCTTTATGGATGTGTGTGTGTGTGCGCGTATTTGTGGGTTTGTTTGTGTGTGTGTCTGTGTCTCTTTATGTGTATGTGTGTGCGTGCGTGTATGAGGGAGAAAGAGAGGAAGAATAGAGGGAGGAACAGAGGGCAGGGTTGTGTTGTTGTTTGTGAGACGCAGAGCTTTCCTCAAGAGATTCCACTGCTTGGCTGTTTTCCACTTAGAGCATCGCTGTCCAAGCCACAACCCCAGCCACAGCTACAGCCACAGCCACAGCCACAGCCACAGCCACAGCCACAGCCACAGCCACAGCCACCGCCACCGCCACCGCCACCGCCACCGCCACCGCCACCGCCACCGCCACAACTACCCTGCTGCAGGGGACGGCCTGTGGCCTAGTGGCTCAGTAGCCTGACTGGGGCGATGGTTGCTAGTTCCCCTAGTGTAGCCACAATAAGATCAGTGCAGCTGTTGGGCCCTTGAGCTAGGCCCTTAAGCCCACATTGCTCCCGAGTGGATTAGGCCCTGCTTAGTCTAATCAACTGTAAGTTGCTTTGGATGAAATGTGTCTGGTAATAAAGCCTTCTGATAACAGCACCAGGTAATCCGCTCTCACAGTGACTCAGTACTTATGATGTGGTTCCTGGAGAGTAACACACCAGTAACCAGTAGAACATCTTTGTTCATGTTAGTTTTTTCCCGTGAACAGGTTTTTAAAACGGACTGCGATAAGCTTATTCATAATTATCCTATTAATATGAAGTTAAACATGACTGTCCTTTGAATGCACTTCACATTGCTTGAAACACACCTTTTAGCGATAGCTTTCTGGGAATTTGAATGAAACCGTTACACTACTGCCTGAACCCGTGACAGTACTGCTTACTCATCACTGTAAATCCATCCATCCATCCATCCATCCATTATCTGAACCCGCTTATCCTGAACAGGGTCGCAGGGGGGCTGGAGCCTATCCCAGCATACATTGGGCGAAAGGCAGGAATACACCCTGGACAGGTCGCCAGTCCATCGCAGGGCACACACACCATTCACTCACACCATTCACTCACACCATTCACTCACACACTCATACCTACGGGCAATTTAGACTCTCCAATCAGCCTAACCTGCATGTCTTTGGACTGTGGGAGGAAACCGGAGTACCCGGAGGAAACCCACGCAGACACGGGGAGAACATGCAAACTCCGCACAGAGAGGCCCCGGCCGACGGGGATTCGAACCCAGGACCTCCTTGCTGTGAGGCGGCAGTGCTACCCACTGCGCCATCCGTGCCGCCTCACTGTAAATCTCTGATGGTAATTCGGGAGTCTTCGTTAGCATGCTAATTCATCAGCCGAGGGAGTTGCTAGCCGAGTGCTGTATGCTAATGCTTGAACAGCCTGCTCATGACATCCCGAGGCTACGAGCTGTGCTTCCCGCTAAAGTTGCTAGCGCTGCTAACGCTAACGCTCTCTCGCCAGGCCCGGGAGCAGGGGCGGCGGTGGTCACCACGGAGCCCGGGTTTACGGGTGCGTAAAAGAGGCTTAAATACGCTCCTGGTTGACTGGACGGCCTGTCTGTGGCCGGCGTTTGAAGGGCGAGCGTTGCCCTAACGCTGTCGGACAGTGTCCGGTGGAGCGCGAGAAGCCTGTGGTTTTGGGTTTCCCCCCTGCTCCAGAGAGCACAGGGTGGGGTGCGGGTGTGTGTGGAAACTGGGTTGATGGGATGGGGGGGGGGGTTCCCTCAGGGACTGGTTTGCTGTAAGTGCACTCACTGCCCTGGGGGCAGGGGGTGGGGGTTGGCAGTTTTTCGGGATTGTCAGATCGCCTCTCAGTGTCCGTTATTAATAATTCAGGCGTCTTAATAGGTGACTGGTGTATGGTGTGGGGTGAGTCATCGTCCCACGGGACTGAAGGTGGTTTCTGGGATATCTACCTTCTGCTGTGGGGCTAGGCAACACCCGGGGCAAACCATTACGTCTCAGCAGGGGGGACTCTGTCTCTGCAGTGGGCCAAGGAACACCTGGGGCAAACCATTACATCTCAGCAGGGGGGGGGAGGGGCGGCTGTCTCTGCAGTGGGACTAGAGAACACCTGGGGCAAACCATTACATCTCAGTGGGGGGACCCTGGAAGACCTGGGGAGGGAGCTCTGAGAACAGAATTTGCCTTTACCACGCCAGAAAGCAGCTCCGTTTTGTCTGTCTGCGAAAAAATTTAACTATAAATATTTTGAATGAAAAGTTCAGGATGTTCCGAACAGTGCAACGTTCCATGACGAATAAGAAATAGCCTCCAGATCAGCTTCGGTTTTTGGTTGTGAATCGATTGTGTTTGTAAATCTCTTGGGGCCACGCCTATGCATCGGCCCCGGGCCTCCAGACCCCTTTAATGGCGGCCTGCGTATCTTCTCCAGTCTCCACGTCCGCACGTCGCTTTGTTTATCTGCCGTCTCTCGTGTGATCCGAGGCTGAGATCAGGTGACGAGATCAGTGCCACTCTCCCCGCACTCCCCCGGCGGGAGCTGAGAGCCATTAAGACCTCGCTAACGGCCCTGTCACATGACCTCGCTAACGGCCCTGTCACATGACCTCGCTAACGGCCGGAGCGCGGCCCTGTCACATGACACGCGGCACAGGATGTTCGCTGGGAGACGGCGGGATGCGGGATTACATCATCGTCTCAGCGAGCGCGCTCGGAGTGAGTGAGTGAGTGAGTGAGTGAGTGAGTGAGTGAGTGAGTGAGTGAGTGAGTGAGTGAGTGAGTGAGTGAGTGAGTGAGTGAGTGAGTGAGTGAGTGAGTGAGTGAGTGAGTGAGTGAGTGAGTGAGTGAGTGTGTGTTTCTGAGGCAGAAGCTTGTGAGTGAGTGAGTGAGTGAGTGAGTGAGTGAGTGAGTGAGTGAGTGAGTGAGTGAGTGAGTGAGTGAGTGAGTGAGTGAGTGAGTGAGTGAGTGAGTGAGTGAGTGAGTGAGTGAGTGTGTGTGTTTCTGAGGCAGAAGCTTGTGTGCTGGGTGTGAGTGAGTGAGTGAGTGAGTGAGTGAGTGAGAGAGTGAGAGAGTGAGAGAGTGAGAGAGTGAGAGAGTGAGAGAGTGAGAGAGTGAGAGAGTGAGAGAGTGAGAGAGTGAGAGAGTCTGTGGAAGAAGCTTGTGTGCTGAGTGTGAGTGTGTGAGTGTGTGAGTGTGTGAGTGTGTGAGTGAGTGAGTGAGTGAGTGAGTGAGTGAGTGAGTGAGTGAGTGAGTGAGTGTTTCTGTGGCAGAAGCTTGTGTGCTGAGTGTGAGTGTGAGTGTGAGTGTGAGTGTGAGTGTGAGTGTGAGTGTGTGTGTGAGTGTGAGTGTGAGTGTGAGTGTGAGTGTGAGTGTGAGTGTGAGTGTGAGAGTGTGAGAGTGTGAGAGTGTGAGAGTGTGAGAGTGTGTGAGTGTGTGAGTCTGTGGCAGAAGCTTGTGTGCTGAGTGTGAGTGTGAGTGTGAGTGTGAGTGTGAGTGTGTGTGTGAGTGTGAGTGTGAGTGTGAGAGTGAGAGTGAGTGTGAGCGTGAGAGTGAGTGTGAGCGTGAGAGTGAGTGTATGCTGCAGTAGCGGCTTCTCGCCTGGCTGCACACTGGCCTTAAAGCTACAGGACCGTATGAAGGGGATTAATCCTCCTGCTCACTGATGATTCTCCCTCGGCCATATTTAATAAATCATGCATATGAATATGCGCTCATTACTCAACTGAAGTGGGTCGCCCTGCTGAACGCGTTCCTCATCCGCTCCTCTGTTTCACAACTGAAGCTGTTGACCTTTTAAATATAATATAAATAAATCCCGTTGTTTGTTTAGTTTTGTACGGTGCGACGGGGGTTACCAGGCGGTCAGCTGGAGTCGGGTCGTAATGGCGGGGGTGACGGACAAGACGGGGGAGACTGCCTCAGAAACACACTCTCTCTCACACACACACACACACACACACACACACACACACACACACACACACACACACACCACACACACACACACACCACACACGCTTCTGCCACAGAAACACACACACACACACACACACACACACACACACACCACACACGCTTCTGCCACAGAAACACACACACACACACACACACACACACACACACACACACACACACCACACAAACTTCTGCCTCAGAAACACACACACACACACCACACCACACACACACACACACACACACCACACACGCTTCTGCCACAGAAACACACACACACACACACACACACCGCACAAACTTCTGCCTCAGAAACACACACACACACACAAACACACACACCACACAAGCTTCTGCCTCGGAAACACACACACACACACACCACACACACACACCACACAAACTTCTGCCTCAGAAACACACACACCACATAAGCTTCTGCCTCAGAAACACACATAAACACACACACACCACAAGCTTCTGCCTCAGAAACACACATACACACACACACACACACACACACACACACACACACACACACAAACTTCTGCCTCAGAAACACACACACCACACAAGCTTCAGCCTCAGAAACACACATACACACACGCGCACACACACACACACACACACACTACACAAGCTTCTGCCTCAGAAACACAAACACATGCCACACAAGCTTCTGACACAGAAACACACACACACCACACAAGCTTCTGCCTCAGAAACAAACACACACACACACACCACACAAGCTTCTGCCTCAGAAACACACACACATACACACACACACCACACATTCTTCTGCCACAGAAACACACACACACACACACACCACACGCTTCTGCCACAGAAACACACACACACACACACACACACCACACAAGCGTCTGCCTCAGAAACACACTCAGCACACAAGTTTCTGCCTAATAGGCCTCATCTGCATAACTCACACTTGTGCGTTAAAGTGGATTTAACGGCATTAAAACTCCGGTTCCGGTAATGGTTTCTCAAAGCCGTCCGATCAGCACTTTTGCTGCTGCAGGTGTGAAGGCAGTTAGTGGATGTGCTTATCCGGAGCGACTTGCACAGCTTAAATCCTTTACACACAGTCTATTTATACCGCTGGGCTGCAGCAATGCAGGCTAAGTGCCTCGCTCAAGGGTACGGTGCCAGTGTCCTACCGGGGAATCAAACCCACACCCCTTCAGTTACAAGCCCAGTTTGTTTTGGTACAACTCCTGACGGTTTCATCTCTGGCAAATTCTTTGGCACTTATTATTGGTATTATTACATCTTCCTTATTAGTGCTGTTACTAGGGTTCTGGAGAATGGACATTTAAAACTGGATAGAGATTGTTTTTGGTTCTTTAAACCACACAAACGCCTTCTTACGAACATCGGGGCCTCAAGCAAAACACTGGAAAATGTACAATATGGGACCTTTAAGTAGCCAGCGCTCATAAACAAGATATTCCATGTTTAATGAAAGCGTTTTATTGTGAGAGTACAGTGCAGGGTCAGGGGGGGACTTGAAGGCTTGTTTCCGTGGAAGTCTTCGGCCTGACCCGGGCAGCAGATATAGGGAATTAAAATGGCAGCCGAGCGACTCGTAGCTTCCTGACTCTGCGGTAACCAGGGGAACGGCAGGCGCCGGTAGTGTGACCATCCGGCCCTCTGACCCCCCTGCGCACCGCAGTGCGGGAAAGCGCTCATCCTCTCTCCATGCCAAACCGGCTCCAGTCTGTCCCAGCGATGGCTGGGAGTCTCAGACGCGACTCTCAGGCGAGTGGGGATTTGGGGTTTGGGGTTTTTCTGCCTAATTGAATAGTTGGGGAGTGACGTGTTCCCCCCCCCCCTTCAGTGACGCCACTCCCCAACACAGCTTGCTGGGCGATGGAGTCATTGTATTGGCTACCTGCCAGGATTTGGGTTTTTTTTCCGGCTAATTGAATTGCTGTGCGGAGGGGGGGGGGGGGGGTCGCCCTAATGCGATGTGATGTCATCGCGTTCCTGTGTTCGGCGGGGGGGTCCCGGACGCCACGCCATGCCCTGCATCGGGGTAGGGGACGGAGAGCGCCCCCCTTCAGTGATGCCGCACCCCAACACGGCTTCCTGGCGGGCTGAGCGATTATATCGGCTACCTGCCAGGACAGAGGGCTTTGTACTAAGTGCCGAGGGCTAAGTTCGAGTCGCATCAGAGCCTCAGTGATTCAGCTTTCAGGGCCCCTGGGGTCCTACAGTACGGCTGTAGCTTTGCGAACACGTTTACGATGTGTATAATACGCTTGGCTGATGAAACTGGAAGTAATCCAAAAATAATCAGATTAGATTACACTTTTATGAATAATACAGCAGACCGCTGTGCTAATTATGCACTTTAGTTATGTCATTTGTAATTGGCGGATTATCTTTTCTAAATCATCTGTCCGTCGCTTGCCACTGCATTATGTCCATTTGCAGATTCTGCTGCAGTTGATCTTCCTTTACTGGTGTCTAACTGCAGATACTGACCTCAGGATCAATACACTCCACAAGGGCGCACACACACACACACACACACACACACGCACACAAACTCAGTATAAAATGTATGTAAATATTTCAACTTCACCCCCCTTTAGTCCTTTACCCCATTTCTTTCTGAGGTTCACGTTTGTTTCTTAGTGCAGGCGCTTTGAGATGCTCTCTGTATCTACATTCGCTGCTTTTGCACAGAAGTCATCAGAGCTGTTGGTAGTGGTGCACAGCTGAGCGTTGCTGCAGTAGGCCTGGGTTGGGCGTTGCTGCAGTAGGCCTGGGTTGGGCGTTGCTGCAGTAGGTTGGGCGTTGCTGCAGTAGGCCTGGGTTGGGCGTTGCTGCAGTAGGCCTGGGTTGGGCGTTGCTGCAGTAGGTTGGGCGTTGCTGCAGTAGGCCTGGGTTGGGCGTTGCTGCAGTAGGCCTGGGTTGGGCGTTGCTGCAGTAGGTTGGGCGTTGCTGCAGTAGGCCTGGGTTGGGCGTTGCTGCAGTAGGCCTGGGTTGGGCGTTGCTGCAGTAGGTTGGGCGTTGCTGCAGTAGGCCTGGGTTGGGCGTTGCTGCAGTAGGCCTGGGTTGGGCGTTGCTGCAGTAGGCCTGGGTTGGGCGTTGCTGCAGTAGGCCTGGGTTGGGCTGGAGACTCACGGGCGAGACACAGGGACTCTGCTGTTGAGCGGCGATGCGCACCTGTGCGTTTAATGAGTCGCCGGTCGCTGTCATCGAGCGGCTGATGAATGAAGCTGTCGTACGTGTTGTGTGTTTTTTTCCTCTTAGTCAGCACGGCGGCGTTTTAACGCCTTGCTGCAGTAATTACACACCGGCGCTCTGAAAGCTGAAACGCGCTCTGAGAGGAACCCTCGACTCGTTAATCTGCTGTTTTCATTACATTACATTACAGTCATTTAGCTGACGCTTTTATCCAAAGCGATTTACAGTTGATTAGATTAAGCAGGAGACAGTCCGTCCCCCCCCCCCCGCCCCGAAGCAATGTAGGCTACACCGGGGATTGAACCACTGACGTTGTGGGTCCCTGTCATGTGCCCGGTCATGTGCCCACTAGGCTACAGGCAGCCCCTTTTCTTGAGGAACACCTGAACCGTCTGACGTTTCATAGACCTACAGATTTTCCAGTGTTTTGAGGCCCTGATGTCCATAAGAAGGCGTTTTTGTGGTTTTAAGTACCCAAAACAATCTCTATCCAGTTTTTCATGTCCGTTCTCCAGTGCCTCTCATGAGCTTTACCAGGAACAGGCTGTATCTTTGTGGCTCGTTGACATTGACAAACCTCTGTTCTGATTGGCTGGGCAGCTCAAAACAACTGAACGGCGTCTGTGCCAAGCGCTTGGATTTGTTCCAGCAGCAAGGTGGGCCGAGCTGAAGCAGACTAATACATCGCTGTGATGTCGCTGCTTCAGGGAATTCCAAGAGGCTTGTATAGACGCACATATTCTTGATACGGATTGTGTGGATCTATTTGGGGACTGTGCTGTCCCTGTACTGTCACAGTGTTTTTATAGCACCTTCATAATCCACGTAGCAAGGGAAATGTCATATCCCACAATATGGGACCTTTAAGGACTGCGGTGGGAAGCACAAAAAAAAACACTTCAAAACAAAAGTAAATTGCTGGGCGACTGCTGTTCAGTCAATTAGCAGTCCCCTCCCACTGGCAGGAGCCTCTAAATTCTACTTCAAAGGGCGTGTTATGACTGTCCAGTGACACAGCCCACCGGGTAAAAAAATAAAAAATAAAAGTCGCCTAACCCTTTATGGTGTGAATGTTCAGTTAAAAACATTCTAATCGCAAATTAGAATTGTGATTAGAATGTTCTTAACTCAAGATTCTAATCGCAAATATGCGATTAGAATGTTCGAAATTGAAAATCCTAACGCCGGTGTAACGATCAATTGAAAGCAATGTTAGAGAATACTAACTAACTTACTGTAGAATAAATATAAACCAAAAAAAACCATAAAAATTCCCTCAAAAATCTAAGGGTTTACATTCCGGGACCAGGATCTCCCCCTGCGCTAGGAGCGTGCGTCATCCTCACCCTGCCACACTGATTAGCTGTGAGGAATCTGTGAAGAGTTACATTGCTCTCACCGACGATTCCTGACAACCCATGTGTGCTTCCTGCTCTCACTCTCTTGCCACACCACTCTCTCTCGCTGTCTGGAGGGAGTTGGATGTTAATGCAGAATTTGTCAGTGTCGCTTCATGCCAGCGCCATCTTTACAACACGGGGTGCCATGCCCAATTCCGGTCGGGGTGTGGCGTAGCCGAAACCGCCCCGGGAGGCGCCAGACTCGGGCAGATGAGGAAGAGGAGCGCGAGGAAGAGGAGAGCGGAACCGGCAGTTTCTCGGAAGCGCAGAGAAGATTCCGGGCGACATTCTGCCTCTCCTCCTCCTCCCCAGGATCCGTGCTGAAACTTCCAGGAGCGCAACGCCTCTGTCCCTGTGCCACAGTACAGCAGTATAAATCTGCGCTCTCTCTCTCTCTCTCTCTCTCTCTCTCTCTCTCTCTCTCTCTCTCTCTCTCTCTCTCTCTCTCTCTCTCTCTCACTCTCTCTCTCTCTCTCTCTCTCTCTCTCTCCCTCTCTCTCTCTCTCTCTCTCCCTCTCCCTCTCCCTCTCCCTCTCTCCCCTCTCCCTCTCCCTCTCTCTCTCTCTCTCTCCCTCTCCCTCTCCTCTCCTCTCCCTCTCCTCTCCCTCTCCCTCTCCCTCTCCCTCTCCCTCTCCCTCTCCCTCTCCCTCTCCCTCTCCCTCTCTCTCGCTCTCTCTCTCTCTCTCTCTCTCTCTCTGTCATGTGTGCTGTTTGTGGGCCCCAGAGTGTGTTCATTGTTATTGTCCTGTTTTGGACAGGAACACAGCGGAGTGAGACCGCGAGGTCCGCCGGTTCAGAGCGGTTTATTAATGTCAGCGCCCTTGCCACGCTGTTGCCACGGAGAATCGTCTCGCCATCGAAGTTCTCCAAGGCCAAGTGACGAACGCCGTCGCCTTTTGTCGCCGTGGCGATGTGTTCTCACGGTCTGCAGTCGGGGGCCGAGAGCAATCTCGTATCGGGACCTTCTTATTATTACCCAGCATGCCGTTCTGCTCGGGCTGGCGGGGGCGGGGGCGGGGGCGGAGGGGGGGGCGGCGTGGGCACCGAGTCGGCGAGCTTGTGGCAGCTTCAATCGCCGCTGAGTCACTTTGATGTGCGCCCACAAAAACGGTCCCTCTGATGTTGCCGGCTGGGTGTTGCCCTCGGCAACCTCGCCGGATTAGGGGAGGCTGGCCCCTCTCCACACATCCACCCCCGCCCCCTCCCTGCCCCCCCGCCCCTCCCTGCCCCCCGCCCCCTCCCCTGAACCACGGGAAGGTCTACCGCGTGCGGGCCGTGTTGGGGGAGGGACACGCGGAGGGAAGGTGAAAGGTGAAAGGTCGGGGAAATAAAAACGATGGAAATGAGATTACCGCACCTCCCCTGCCTGCCGCGGCCAGGTAATGGCTAAAACAGAGAGTCCTTTTATGTGCTACGGGTGATAAATATTCATACCATAAGGTTTATGGGCCCTGCACCTATACCGTTGCTGCTGACACACACACACACACACACACACACACATACACATACACGCGCACACACACACGCACACGCTGACTCACACAGACACACACACAGACACACACACAGACACACACACAGACACACACACAGACACACACACAGACACACACACACACACACTCACACACGCACACGCTGACTCACACAGACACAGACACAGACACAGACACAGACACAGACACAGACACAGACACAGACACAGACACAGACACAGACACTCTCACACACACACACAGGGCTGTGGGCCATAGTCTTCATTAATGGAGGTTTTATTTTCGCTTCATGGTCGCCGTGCGGCGGTCTCTCCAGGCCGTGTGTGTCCGGGCCCTCGGCAGGTCTCTCCAGGCCTGTGTGTGTCCGGGCCCTCAGCAGGTCTCTCCAGGCTGCGTGTGTCCAGGCCCTCGGGGGTCTCTCCAGGCCTGTGTGTGTCCGGGCCCTCGGCGGTCTCTCCAGGCCTGTGTGTGTCCGGGCCCTCGGCGGTCTCTCCAGGCCTGTGTGTGTCCGGGCCCTCGGGGGTCTCTCCAGGCCTGTGTGTGTCCGGGCCCTCGGCGGTCTCTCCAGGCCTGTGTGTCCGGGCCCTCAGCGGTCTCTCCAGGCTGCGTGTGTCCGGGCCCTCAGCAGGTCTCTCCAGGCCGTGTGTGTCCGGGCCCTCAGCAGGTCTCTCCAGGCTGTGTGTCCAGGCCCTCAGCGGTCTCTCCAGGCTGTGTGTGTCCGGGCCCTCGGCAGGTTGCCGCCTGCCAGACGGCCGTATCCAGGGCAACGGCTGTTCAGGTGTGGTTTCATTAGCGGGGAAGCGTTCAGGTGTGGTTTCATTAGCGCAGGTCAGGCTTCCCCGTGTCTGAGCTCAGCGTGGATCGTGCTGGTTTTACAATAACCCTGCTGTCAGTGAACAAAGCTATAAAACCCAGCTTCGTTATTTATTTATTATCTCCCTTAATTATCTACTTGCTTATTGCCTTGCATACTCCCTTACTCACTAACTCCTTTCCTTGATTACATACTCCCTTACTCACTAACTCCTTTCCTTGATTACATACTCCCTTACATACTCGCTCCCTTCCTTTCTTACTCCCTTACTGCCTGCATGCCCCCAGTGCTGGTCTTACAGCGCTTCAGCAGGGCAGAGTGAAGTGGACCGTCTGAATGAGGCTCCTGGAAGCTGGACTGAAACGTCTCTTTCCAATTACATTATTGGCATTTGGCAGACACTCTTATCCAGAGCGACGTACAGTTGATTAGACTAAGCAGGAGACAATCCTCCCCTGGAGCAGTGCAGGGTTAAGGGCCTTGCTCAAGGGCCCAACGGCTGTGCTGATCTGATTGTGGCTACACCAGGATTAGAACCACCGACCTTGCGTGTCCCGGTCCTTTACCTTAACCGCTACGCTACAGGCCGCTCCAGCTTAGGGCCCGGCCCTCTTTATTTCCCGTCCATTAAACAGTTTCGCTGACTAAAACGGTTAGCGTAATATCTTTAGGTCAGATGAACATGGCCCAGTTGCAGTAATAATATTCTGCCTTTCCTGATATTGGATTACAGTATATGGGTGGAGACCGTCTGCTAACCCTCCTGGGGATGTTGTGTAAAATTGGTCTTGCTTGTGTGCCTGGTATATTTTGAGTAACTAGGTTGTTCCGGTCTGTGTTTTTAGTGTATGTTTTCGTTGTGCAGAATGTGATGACTTAAATAGGTTGGAACCAGAACTTGAACAAGTTTTTTGTTTTACGGTCTAGACAAAAATAATTTTAAACGTTCGCTTGTTTTTTGTTTGTTTCACCTGAGAGGAAATCTCCGTTTCCCATCTAATTGGCAAAAAAAATTTGTAAACTGATATGATTGTACTGTCCAGAATGTGAGCGGTTGAAGATGATTGTTAATTTGCAGATGCCCTTAACTTCATTTGAAACTGTTATCAGATATCCGATAAGGATATGACCCCCATATTAAAAAGACCCATTATAAAATGGGTCCCCTTGTCTGTCTGGATGTAAGATGGCCCCTTCCCTGCCCTGGTCTGAGCATGTGCAGTCGGAGCCTCAGACAGGGAGGGGTTGTGCCTCCAGGCCGACGGCCAATGATGATGGCTCGAGTGACGGGTTGTTGCCGCGGTGATCTCCTCAGTCTGCTCCGTCAGACCCGCTGAGTCGATCGCTTTCCACTCCGCTCGCCCCTGCTGCCCGGTCAGACCCGACGAGTCGATCGCTTTCCACTCCGCTCGCCCCTGCTGCCCGGTCAGACCCGACGAGTCGACCCCCGCTCTCTCGATTGTAATCCCCTCTTGCTGTGATCGGTTATGCGTCCTGTCAGATCGCCTTGGGCTGTCTGTAGCTGGGGGGGGGGGGACTGGGTTTGGTTTTTGGCTCTCTTGTCTTTTAAGGAAAACCTTCCATCCGGCAATCTGTCACCCGTCTTCATTCAAAGGCACCGGCCTTTGTTATCAACGAGGCGATGAGCCTGGCACGTCTCATTAACCGGGCAAAGCTTTTTCTCTTTTGTTTATTGTCTACCGTCGTGACATTTTCTGTTACGGCGAATCTTAAATGTTAGCGCGCGACCCGATTAGTTTCTGTCGACGGAGAATAATCGCGCGGGGCTTAATGGACTTTTCCTAAATGAATTTTGTCAGCGTTGAGAGAGCACCTAAGAGGAGGTGAATGGAGCCTGATGCTTGGTGAAAGAAGCTTATTCTAAGATTGATTCTCCTGAAAGCACATCTTTCTCAGCCTCTGTCCCAGTGCCATTTAATCCGACCCGGTGGCTCTTCCTCTAATCCCTACTTTGCCGGTTGGCAACTGGACCGGGCGCCCTGTTAATGAAGGCCGCTCTGACCCTAAGGATGTCAGGCCTGAAGGGCACGTGGGCGGTGGGCTGGGGGGGTCAGTTATACCCCCCCCCCCCCCCCCCTCCCCTCACACAGAGGTTGGAGCAGCGACAGTTGGGTGGAGCTGACTTTTCCAGTCTGACCCAAACACTCTCCATCCATATTCTACAACACCATCAGATCCTCTTGAGATGACATCATAGTGGAGGGAAAGTTGAATTCAGATTGACAGAGAATACTTTCCCCCAACCTTCCCCACACACACACACACACACACACACACACACACACACACACACATACACACACACACACACACACACACACACACACACACACAGATTTGAATTGAATTGAAGCAAGTTGAATTTTCCAGTCTGACGCAAATACTCTCTTAAATGCTCTTAAATCTCCCCCTCCCCATCTCCACACTCATACTCTACTGTATATAGATTATTATATTATTGGTTGATTGATTGTTGTAACATGCACAGCCACTTGGAAAAATTGAGATTGTCTTACCGAACGTCCTGTGCTTGAAGTGTTCAGCTAATCTGTCACAGCTCTCCCTGTGAAGCACTGTTTATGGAGAGGCTGAGTGTGGCTTCTACGAAACGCTATCAACGCCTAACCGCCATCGCCTCATTTAGCTGATGCGTTTTCCTCGCTGGAAACATCTGCAGAACGTACGAGAATTATCACCACTGCTGTTTCTAGTGTGCCACTGAATTACATCATTACACAGGCTCAGGAGGTCTGTAGCTCTGTGTGTGAGGGGGTTGGTGTGGTCTGTAGATCTGTGTGTGATGGCGTTGGTGTGGTCTGTCGATCTGTGTGTGATGGGGTTGGTGTGGTCTGTCGATCTGTGTGTGATGGGGTTGGTGTGGTCTGTAGATCTGTGTGTGATGGGGTTGGTGTGGTCTGTAGATCTGTGTGTGATGGGGTTGATGTGGTCTGTAGAGCTGTGTGTGATGGGGTTGGTGTGGTCTGTAGATCTGTTTGTGATGGGGTTGGTGTGGTCTGTAGATCTGTGTGTGATGGGGATGGTGTGGTCTGTAGATCTGTGTGTGATGAGGTTGGTGTGCTCTTTAGGTCATGGCAGAGCCCGGTAAACTTCCTTCCCGGGCTTCAAAACACTTTTCAGCAGCCCTTGGACAGTCAGTGGGTGATGTAGCTGGCCCTTGGTCCGTATGTTTCTGCAGTCTGTGGGTGAAAGGCCACCGCGGGGCAGGAGAGGTGCTGCTGAGGGTGGTGTCCATGGGAAACGAGAGCAAAAGCCCTGCTGTGAAACTCAGTAACTGTCCCAGAGTGAACAAGACCGTGAATGCTCTGTTATGTTCCATCGAGCCGCATGTTTTGTATGGCGCATTATTCAATCTAACGGTGCGTAAAGCGTCCGTTTTAAACACGGTTTTTCTGACACGGGCCGTGGTTCAGGTGTTGTTTTTAAAAGCTACCCGTGCTGTGTTTGCAGTGCTCAGCGAAGGGATCGTCGTCCCTCGTCTGGAATGTTCTGTCCACCCCACTATCCCCCCACCCCACCCCCCATAATCTCTCGACCAGCCAACCGTGGGCTTCTCTCCCGGAGTCAGCAGAACGTCAGCATGGAAGGAGCCCAGTCCCACGCGGCTGACACCACGCAGCGTATAAATCAGCGGCGGAGCCTGTTTGTCAGCTTCGCTTCCTGGAGGACAGGTGCGCGTCTCTCCGGCGTAAAAAGCCACTAAAGCGAACGCGACCGCTCCGTGTGACGCCGCGCCGCGGTCTCGCGCTCCCACCCGGTTTGTCGCGTCTCGTTGCGCTCGTGTTTTCAGTTTTTGTTCCGTGTGTCTGCGCTCCTTCATGCCTTTAGAGCTGGACCAGAGTCACGCCGGGACGCCGGTTTGTTTCCGATGTTTGCGGCCCGCTCGCCCGGATGCTTCGCGCGGTGTGGCTGCTTATGGGCTCCTCTCCTCTAGGGGGGGTTCCTCTACCAGGGCTCACTGTGGCACGGGGGTCTGGAGACGCTGTAGGAGAGCCCTGCCCTCTGTCTCTCCCTCTCTCTTCCTCTCTCCCTCTGTCTCTCTCCCTGAACTCTGCCTGAGATTAGACATCTGCACTCTGAAATAAAATGGTTGCAATCAATCAATGGATTCAAATACTTTTCTGTGCTCCATTCATCTTGCCTGGTGCATTTGAGCCTGCAAGGAGGAGCAGAGGGGTGGGGTGTACACGTCTGGGATCATTTAATTTAATTTGTTCCAATACAGCAGGCAAGCTTAGTCTGATGCTTAAATGTATTTAAAACAAATACTATTTCAGCCCAGGTGTGGTTCCAATTGGAATCGGAAGAACCCTATGTAGTTTAAAGGGCTGTTTTTCAGTTTTCACCCCATGGCAGAGGGTTCCATAAAGAACTTTAAAACGGGTTTCCCTATGGAATCAAGCCAAAAAACCCGTCCAGAACCTTCTTTTCGAAGAGTGTGGCACGCAGTGTCTGCAGCACTACAGAACGCCCAGCCCCCTCCCCCTTCCCTTACCGTACCGTATATGTTATAAGGTACTGTGCTGTTAGGGAGCAGAGCCAGTGTGCATTACCAGGGGATCGCTGTCCGAGCAGAGCGGATTTCAGTTTTTCTTCCGGACAGAATGTGCAGTGTTCGCCCTCCAGATTTACGAAGGCGCCGTTTCAGCCCGGCGTGTTTTAGATTTATGAGGGGTCTGCTATGTACGCTCACGGATGTACACATTCGTCCTCCAGAATTAGTCCTTAAGGCCCCATCCAGAACCCCGCCTTCCACCCCCGTTCAGCTCCTGGAGTCTGGCGACCTCGAATGCCCGTCTTGTCTTTACGACAGCATTTCTGCTACAGATTTCCTTTTTTTAAGTAAGGTTCCAAGAGGCACTGTATTTGCACCAGCTGAAACAGACTCTTTCAGTTCTACGGCTGTATCAAGTGCTGTGCTTTGACTTCACCTTGTGTTTACTGCTTTCTTGTCTGCTATGATATACAGATGACCAACTGGAAGGCCTGTGTCTGTCTTCAACCGGAGGACTGAGTACTCATATTGAACAGATACATTGGAGGGGTGATTTTTGTGCCACGAAGAGTAGATCCAAGGGTTGGCTTCTCTGAATTAAAGTTGGGTAGTGGACATAATCAGAATAGCTCACCATTGAGCTATAAGCGATGTCCTCCTCCAAACATGTGGTGGCCTCACTCTGGTCTGCAGGATCTTTGTGACATCCCTGTCTGTATTGGGTTTTGGAGCATCTGTGGAGGAGTTAGCCGGTGTAGTGGATACCGCCAATCCAATAGATCTGCAAATGAAAGCAGGTCTACACAAACCTTATCCTGTCTGAAAAACGGATGGCTTTATCTACGGATGGCTTGGTTGGTTCAATTCAAGGCATTACATTACATTACACTCATTTAGCAGATGCTCTTAACCAGAGCGATGTATAATAAAGTGCAAATCGAACCCAGGGACAAATCTGTTGAAGACCCTAGAGCAGGGGTGCCAAACTGAATTCCCACTGAATGTCTGCAGGTTTTTGTGGTTTCCTTTCAATCAGCTGCCAATTAAGGCCAATTAAGGCCTTGAGAACAAGGTGTGTAGATACTTTAACCAATCAATGACTTGAATGAACCCAGAACACCCCAAAAACCAGCAGACACTACTTAATAATTATTATTAAGGCGGCCTGTAGCGTAGTGGTTGAGGTAAATGACTGGGATATGCAAGGTTGGTGGTTCTCATCCCGGTGTAGCCACAATAAGATCCACACAGCCCTTGGGCCCTTGAGCAAGGCCCTTAACCCTGCATTGCTCCAGCGGAGGATTGTCTCCTGCTTAGTCTAATCAACTGTACATCGCTCTGGATAAGAGCGTCTGCCAAATGCCAGTAATGTAATGTAATGTAAGCACGAGGCTTGTCCGCCGTCACGCAGAATCAAAGCTATCGGGACACTTTTTGAAAAGTGAAAGTTTGGGGTTATAAAACCGCGGCGGACACCTCCTCCCTTCCGGCTGGCCGGGCGTGCCCCCACCCCGGGGGAGCTGCTTTGGGTTTGGGGTTGTTTTGGGGCGAGGCGGGTTGCTCTGCCGTGGCTAACCGGGTTTGACTCTGGCGCTGAGGGGGAGATTAAGGGACCGCAGGTGGCCGGAGTCTCTCTGCCAAGGCGTGCTGGGTCTTCGCTGACCCCCCCGATCCACCGCTCCCCCCCCCCAATCCCTACCCCAAACGCCCCCACCCCCCCGCGACCTGTAGGGTCCCGTCCACACGCAGGAGATTTCAGGAAGTGGTGTCCTGTCCGGTTTGGTTTGTCGTGGCTGAATTAAAGACTTAAATCAAGGAAAGTTCGACCTAATTTGTTTGCCAAACTCAGGTTACTTTATTTGGACCGAAATAAAGCCAAATAAAAGATGGAGAAAACTGTTTTCTGCTTAGTAGCTAATTTCCCCCGTCATTTTTAATTTGGCTACCTTTCCGTCCAAAGCATTAATCCGTAGTTTGGCTCACAGATGAGGTCAGGCTTTGCACCCGGAAGGAGGATGAGGCACAATTGAATACTTCTCTTGTGGCAAAACCAGGATAGGCCGCTTCCAGGAATCTCAGCTAAAGCCTTCCAAGCCCTGTTTCCACTGCACTGTCCAGTGGAGTAACCTGCCACATACCTGGTAAATAAGGTCAAAGGCTTTGTGTCTCTGCAGGACATAGGGTTCCATATGGTACCTTGGCTTGTCAAGCTTGGCTTATGGAGGTTATTGAATCAATTTTTCCTTTTGAAATGCAACAGTTGTCAGGCAGGGCTGAGTGCTGAAGGCTCGGTGCGAGTGAGAATTTTACAATAAACGGGCAGCACCACTAGATCGCTCAACGTATACCAAAATAAAACGGGGAGCATATGTGTGTGTGTGTGTGTGTGTGTGTGTGTGGGTGTGGATCTGGCTGTTTGTGAGTTACATCTGTCTGTGAGCAGATAGCTGGTGTCTCTCGGTCAAAATGAAAGGGAACATTTCCTTGGGGAAAAAAAGGAAGAACTGAGTTGGGTTTTTATTTTGCTGGCTCAGCAGAATTGGGAGGACTGGGTCTCGCCACAGATCCAGGGCTGAACAGACACGGGACACGGCCAGTGAAAATGCAATCAGTAATAAATCGCGCTGCAGAGAGGAAATTCTATTATCGGAAACAAGATTAACACATTCCTGGAGTCTGGAGTGCGTGGCACACGCAGACACATACATAGACACAGACACACACACAGACACAAAGACTCACATATGCATGCACACGTACACACACACATAGACAGACACACAGGCGCTCACACACACACAGACACACACAGATGCGCTCACACAGACACACACACAGGCACACACCGGTGCGCTGACACAGAGACACACACACACACAGACACACACAGACACACACACACACACAGACACACAAGTGCGCTCACATGCACACACACAGACACACACACACACACAGGTGCACTCACACACAGGCGCGCTCTCACACACACACACACACACAGGTACACACACAGACACACACACACACACACACACACACAGGCACACACACACACAGGCGCGCTCATACACACACACACACACACACACACACGGAAACAGGTGCTTGATTGCTCTGGGGAACTGGCTGAGGATGACGAGCTGGAACAGGCGATGTGTTATCAATAAAGGCCCAGCCTTTCTGCCTGTCCATCTTCACTTCTGTTAATTTACCTCTCCCCCCCCCCCCCACCCCCCTACCAGTCACACTGAACTTACATTTTCATAAGAAATACCTGCTGGGCCTTGATTGAGCGGGGGATCTGCCAGATGCTGTTATTTCCTGCCTTGGTGGTGCATATACTGATTGAGTTTGGAGGATGGCGGCTGTTAGCGGTGCTACGCAGGCCAGACTCACAGCTGGGCCCAGGGCTACAGGAAGGCGGTCTCCGTGCCAGCCAATCCTGAGTGGCGCAGTCGACCTGATCCGAGCTGAGACGGAGGCGGGGGCGGAGGCGGGGGGCGGCTCTCCCGTCTGAAACACGGCCGTCAGAAAGCCCTTAGCGCGTCGCTCAGCGTGCCGTGCGCCCTGTGGGCCCCGGTTAAAAGTTTACCTGTCGCCTCGGATTACTTAAAAGAGGACCTTCCGTCTAACTGGTCTTCCTGCTGACGACTGGGGGCTTAGCCTCGGAGAGGGAGTTCATTTCCTCACAATCGGGGGTCATTTCTCAAACGTCTTTGCCAAGGAGTCAGGTGGTCATGCAAGATATTTTAAAAAGATTACTTCTGTAACGCATACAGAAGTTGACTGTAATAAAATCTCCATATCTCCAGTTGACTGTAATAAAAACAAAATAACTTCATGTTTGAACTTAGTCAAGTGAACTTTGAGAAGATTGTTCACTTGTTGTTTGCACTAATTAGTCCAGACCATCTTGCCTTCTCACTAAACATTTAACTTTCAAGGCAGCGTGGATGCTAACTTTACTAAGTTGAAACAATATATTTATTTATTCTCCAGTGCATTGAGGTAGCGCGCCCTTACTCCCTGGGACCAGGCCCTGATACGTTAGCTGCACTATATTTGAAGTGAAGAATTTGACGTACAGTACAGCTTCCGGCTTCTTCTCTCAGCACAGCTGCACTAGTACAGTAGTCTTTGTGAGAATCTGAACCTGAATCAGAATCAGAATCACTTTATTCGCCATGTAGTTTTTACGTACGAGGAATTTGCTGTGGTTTGTGGGTGCATGCCGACAACATAAAGAATAATACCAAAAATAGAAACGTAGATATAAAATAAGGTGGAATGTAATGTAGAATATAAATAAAAAATAGAAATAAAAATAAAAATAAATATTGACAATACAACATGATGCTGAAGCGGGGTGTGTGAAGTATTATTAAAGTGCAAAATATAAAATATAAAGTCTATGGGGGCGGGATAGGAGTGAGAAGCTGATGCCAGGTTTTCTTACTGCTGGAGATGAGTTGATACCGGGGACATTTTGTTTTTATCGTAGTAGTAGGGCATTATGGGAAGGGAGATGCAGTCGAACAGTTCTGCTGGTTATATTGACTGACTGACAATGGCACAGCTCAAATTGCTGCTGTGAGCGAAAACGTCACCTTGTACACGCCTCAAATCAAGATGTTTTTGCATAGCGCGTTTTTCACAAGCAATTGTCAAAATATGCTTCCTTGAAAACTGTAGTGCAATATATGCGGATAACATGTATTATAAACTCACATGAGACAGTAACAAACCGGCACCCTTGGGACTGAAGGGGTTAAGTCTGTCAAAAGTGGATTTGGTTCCTGTGGACTGGACCGGGCCAGGAGAACCTGGATGTGCGGCATGCTCTGCAGTGGAATCTATTTCCTCTCTTTGGGAACGCTGGAGTCCGGAGGAGCTGGGAAATACGCATACTCTGTGCTGTAGCAGACGCCGTCTTTCAGATGAGACGTTACTCTGAGGTCCTGACACACTGTGCTCACTAAAGACCCCCTGACACTCTTCCCAAAGAGTCGGGGGTTCCCTGGTGTCCTGGCTAAATTCCCAACCCTGGCTCTTTCAACCTGCCACCTAATTTTATCCCCTGATTCAATTGGCAAAAAAAACACTGTTCTCTCCCTCTCCACCTCAGCTGGTGTGTGGTGAACGTTCTGGCACAAAATGGCAGCCGTGCATCGGCCAGGTGGGTGCTACGCTTTGATGCATTGTTAAGGCATGGGTATGATGCAGTCGCACGCCTTGCCAGATCCGGGTATGGTCGGTGCGTTAAGGTGGGAGGATCGCCGCATGTTAGCGCCCCGGATCGCCTCCGAATCACCGTCTGGTGCGGGAGACCCCTAAACCCCCACAAGAGCCAAGCCCAGGGCCTTTCAATGTCCTCCAGAATGCGAGACTCAGGAGGAGCCGTGAAATCTATGTTCCTGTAGAGCGGAGAGCGGAGAGCGGAGAGCGGGTTCAGACGCGCGGCTCTGAGGTGGGTCTGGGGACGAGAGGATCACCTCTGAGATCTGAGAGGATGAGAGCTTGAACAGAAGCTTGGGCTACTGGGCCAGGCTTAGAGTGACGTGCATACACACTCACACTCACACTCACACACACACTCACACTCACACTCACACGCACACTCACACTCACACTCACACTCACACTCACACAAGCATGCACGCGTGCGCACGCACGCTCACACACACACATACACACACACTCACACACGCGCACACACAGGCATGCATGCGTGCACACACACACACTCACACACACACACGCATGCGCACACACACACACACGCACACACACATGCACACACACGCATGCGCACACGCACACACACACACTCACGCATGCGCATGCGCACACACACACACTGCTGTGTCTCTCTGCGACCCCCTGGCCTCTCGTTCCTGAGAAGGGAAATGGGACTAACCGGCAGGTCAGAGGTCATGACCTCCTTTCTCTGGCTCCTTGTTTTTCAGCCCGGATCAGACCTGATCAAAGGGGTCAGAGCAGGGGTCAGCCCCGCTCCCCCGCTAATGAACTCAGCGCCTGGGCACGCTCTCACTCCCCCTCTCCCTCCCTCTCTCTCTCTCCCTCTCTCTCCCTCGCTCTCCGTCTTAATCTCCCTCTCTTTCTGTCTCTCCCTCCCTCTCTCTCTCCCGCTCTCTCCCTCTCTTTCTCCCTCTCTCTATCTTAATCTCCCTCTCTTTCTGTCTCTCCCTCCCTCTCTCTCTCCCACTCTCTCCCTCTCTTTCTCCCTCTCTCTATCTTAATCTCCCTCTCTTTCTGTCTCTCCCTTTCTCTCTGTTTCTTTTCTCACCAACTCTCTCTCTCTATCTTGCTCGCTCTGTCTCTGTCTCGCTTGGTCTCTCTCTCTCTCCCCCTCTCATTTTATTTTGTGCTGTCAGTTCTCCTGATGAGCAGTGTGTGTAGCAGTCGACTCTTCCACATCTGTGCCCCCCCCCCCCCCCCTCCCTGTGCCCCCCTCCCTGTGCCCAGCTCCACAGCTGCGGGGCTGTGAGTGCCCCCCCCGCGGGGAGCGGAAACCCAGCCGGAGCCTCCATTCTGTGGCCCCTGTCAGTCACTCAGGAGTGCCGCGCCTCCGTCGGGGGTAATTGCTCCATCTGTGCGGAGCGAGAGGGAGAGAGATGACTCCTCTCCAAATGAGCTCTTGTTCTGGTTTGAGTCCCCCCCCCCTCCCCCGGTCCCCCCCCCACCCCTGTCAAGTTCCTTCTCAACTGAATCTTTCCCCACTTTCTGCGCTAACGGACGGATGGGAGAGGGCAATTGCAGAAGACTTAATCTTCCAGAAGATTTCCGCTCGAGTCTCTTTTTGACGGAGAGGGTATTATCTCTTCCGGATTTATCGTTTTTAAGACATGCTAAATCCGTGTTAAATGAACAGAATTTGGGAGTTTCTGAATGTGTGTCTGAAGCCAGTTTTCATATTGTATGGCCGGGTTTCGAAATGGAAAAGTAGGGTCCAAGTGTGTCCCCCATCTTGCTGGATTTGTCAGTTTTCATGTGCAAAGTGTCACGCTTTTGGAGTCCTTTCTGATGACGCTGAGGACTAGGCAGACATTTGTGGGGTTGCCATAGGTACCATGAAGTCCTACTTTCTCTGTTCACAAGGGCAGATTCAGGTTGGTGGTTCAAGTCCCGGTGTAGCCACGATAAGATCCGCACAGCTGTTGGGCCCTTGAGCTAGGCCCTTAACCCTGCATTGCTCCTTGGGAGGATTGTCCGCTGCTTAGTCTAATCAACTGTAAGTCACTTTGGATAAAAGCGCCAACCCACACATCTGGTGTAAATCCAGTCTCAGGTTCTCTGAGGAAATGGTTTTCTTTCAAGAACTCACAGACAGTGATCGTATGGCAGATCATAATAACACTGCTGCAGAACAGTTGCCAGGGTGACGTGTTCTGTAGCTTATTCACATTATCTCTTGTCTTTCCAGGAATGCAAGGCGAAGGAAATGTTGGTAATTAAAGTGTAGAGTCACACTTGCCCAGAACTAACGTGCTTATTTTGACTGGGCATGCAAATAATTGGTATGAATTGAAGCCCAAACAACTAGTCTATCTAAATGTGTCATGTGCTCACTGCAGTGTAGCAGAAGGGTCGTTTCCATCCCATTTCCTGATCTGTGATTGGCTGATACCCATCAGTCTCCTTCTGGCCTCTCTCTATTTTTTATTCAAAGGTTCATATTGAGATATGAAAAAATGTACAGCTCCGAAATTAGTAGTTGTATGAGCATTTAAATGAAAAAGGATTCAATTACAAGCTGGTTTCAGTTTCTGTCAGTTTCTGTCCTGCCCATTTAAATGGTAAATGGTTGGCATTTATATAGCGGCTTTATCCAAACTGCTGTAGAATTGATGCTTCTCCTTCACCCATTCAAACACACACTCACACACCAACGGCGATCGGCTGCCATGCAAGGCACCAACCTGCTCGTCAGGAGAATTGGGGGTTAGATTTCTTGCTCTTACCACCTGAGACAATGTCGCTAATGTCTGCAGTCGCCCCAGGCCTATGCTCGCCTGTATGCGCACGTGTGTCAGTGTCTGCGTGTAGCCTAGCGTGTAGCCTAGCGTGTAGCCTAGCGTGTAGCCTAGCTGCTGTGCTGGGTAGTTTGACTGTAGGGACTGCACAGCTGGGAGACCTGGGCCCTGTTTCACGACGCAGGAGTTAGCCAGCTAACTGCACCGCGTAAAACATACGCAGCCTGCGTATGTACCCAGACGCACACAGCTTATTATGTTCTTGTGAAATGGGCTCCTATATGTATGTATGTATGAGATGGACTTCATAACTTCGCCTCTCCGACTACCAATGGCTTTAGAGCGGAGGTGTCCAATCTTATCCTAAAAGGGCCCGGGTGGGTACAGGTTTTTGTTGTAACCCAGCAGTAACACACCTGATTATACTAATAAACTAATCGTGGTCTTTAATCAAGACCTTGATGAGTAGAATCAGCTGTCTTAGTCCTGTGCTAAAACGACGACCTGCACACACACTGGCCCTTTCTGGATAAGATTGGACACCCCTGCTTTAGAGACTGTGGCCGGCTGTGCTTGTAGGACTAGGACCCGTCTCTGACTGGCATCGAAGTGAGTCTGTACAGTGTATGTATGTATGTGTGTGTGTGTGTGTGTGTGTGTGTGTGTGTGTGTGTGTGTGTGTGTGTGTGTGTGTGTGTGTGTGTGTGTGTGTGTGTGTGTGTGTGTGTGTGTGTGTGTGTGTGTATGCGTATGCGTATGCGTGTGTGTGTATGCGTGTGTGTGTATGCGTGTGTGTGTATGCGTGTGTGTGTGTGTGCGTGTGTGCGTGTGCGTGTGTGCGTGTGCGTGTGCGTGTGCGTGTGCGTGTGCGTGTGCGTGTGTGCGTGTGCGTGTGCGTGTGCGCGTGCGCGTGCGCGTGCGCGTG
>NC_083776.1:3393738-3396238 GCF_963514075.1 Conger conger
CTGGTATTTGCATAATAATATCATCTCCCTGGTTTCTGTCGCTTCCACAAACACAACTCTCAGACGTTTCTGTAATGGGGGGGGAGGGGAGGGGAGGGGAGGGGGGGGGGGGCATTTGGCAGGTATATCTGCAGAATTGCAAGGCCTGAACACAGAACTGTATGTCCTTCCAGAACCGTGTGTTCCACCTGCTTCTGCTAGGCTGTGCTAAGCTCTCAAGATCCCTGGCTCCAGGCACTGTGATTATGTCCCTGCTCCTCTATCCAAGCATGTGATAGACTACAGTGAGGCCCTACTCTGACACGGTCAGACTACAGTGAGGCCCTACTTTGACACGGTCAGACTACAGTGAGGCCCTACTCTGACACTGAGACAGACTACAGTGAGGCCCTACTCTGACACGGTCAGACTACAGTGAGGCCCTACTCTGGCACGGTCAGACTACAGTGAGGCCCTACTCTGACACGGTCAGACTACAGTGAGGCCCTACTCTCACACTGAGACAGACTACAGTGAGGCCCTACTCTGACATGGTCAGACTACAGTGAGGCCCTACTCTGACACGGTCAGAATACAGTGAGGCCCTGCTCTGACACTGAGACAGACTACAGTGAGGCCCTACTCTGACACTGAGACAGACTACAGTGAGGCCCTACTCTGACACTGAGACAGACTACAGTGAGGCCCTACTCTGACACGGTCAGACTACAGTGAGGCCCTACTCTGACACGGTCAGACTACAGTGAGGCCCTACTCTGACACGGTCAGACTACAGTGAGGCCCTACTCTGACACTGAGACAGACTACAGTGAGGCCCTACTCTGACACTGAGACAGACTACAGTGAGGCCCTACTCTGACACGGTCAGACTACAGTGAGGCCCTACTCTGACACTGAGACGGACTACAGTGAGGCCCTACTCTGACACGGTCAGACTACAGTGAGGCCCTACTCTGACACGGTCAGACTACAGTGAGGCCCTACTCTGACACGGTCAGACTACAGTGAGGCCCTACTCTGACACGGTCAGACTACAGTGAGGCCCTACTCTGACACTGAGACAGACTACAGTGAGGCCCTACTCTGACACGGTCAGACTACAGTGAGGCCCTACTCTGACACTGAGACAGACTACAGTGAGGCCCTACTCTGACACTGAGACAGACTACAGTGAGGCCCTACTCTGACACGGTCAGACTACAGTGAGGCCCTACTCTGACACTGAGACAGACTACAGTGAGGCCCTACTCTGACACGGTCAGACTACAGTGAGGCCCTACTCTGACACGGTCAGACTACAGTGAGGCCCTACTCTGACACTGAGACAGACTACAGTGAGGCCCTACTCTGACACGGTCAGACTACAGTGAGGCCCTACTCTGACACTGAGACAGACTACAGTGAGGCCCTACTCTGACACGGTCAGACTACAGTGAGGCCCTACTCTGACACGGTCAGACTACAGTGAGGCCCTGCTCTGACACTGAGACAGACTACAGTGAGGCCCTACTCTGACACTGAGACAGGCTACAGTGAGGCCCTACTCTGACACTGAGACAGACTACAGTGAGGCCCTACTCTGACACTGAGACAGACTACAGTGAGGCCCTACTCTGACACTGAGACAGACTACAGTGAGGCCCTACTCTGACACTGAGACAGACTACAGTGAGGCCCTACTCTGACACTGAGACAGACTACAGTGAGGCCCTACTCTGACACGGTCAGACTACAGTGAGGCCCTACTCTGACACGGTCAGACTACAGTGAGGCCCTACTGTGACACGGTCAGACTACAATGAGGCCCTACTGTGACACGGTCAGACTACAGTGAGGCCCTACTCTGCACTGAGACAGACTACAGTGAGGCCCTACTCTGACACTGAGACAGACTACAGTGAGGCCCTGCTCTGACACTGAGACAGACTACAGTGAGGCCCTACTCTGACACTGAGACAGACTACAGTGAGGCCCTGCTCTGACACTGAGACAGACTACAGTGAGGCCCTACTCTGACACGGTCAGACTACAGTGAGGCCCTACTCTGACACGGTCAGACTACAGTGAGGCCCTACTCTGACACGGTCAGACTACAGTGAGGCCCTACTCTCACACTGAGACAGACTACAGTGAGGCCCTGCTCTGACACTGAGACAGACTACAGTGAGGCCCTACTCTGACACGGTCAGACTACAGTGAGGCCCTACTCTGACACGGTCAGACTACAGTGAGGCCCTATTCTGACACGGTCACGATCACAGCACACTGCACCGCGGCTCATTCAGCCAACTGCTAAAGGAAGTGCCTCGTCTCTGATTGGCTGTAGCTTAAGAATCCTGGTCTCTGATTGGCTGTTCTCAGCTTTAGAATCCTACTTCCGGTGAATCCTAATTCCAGTGTCATTTGCTTTCCAAGTGACGTTGAGGCGTGCGTGCGTGCATGAATGCGTGCGTGTGTGTGTGCGCGTATGTGTGTGTGCGCGTATGTGTGTGTGTGTGTG
>NC_083776.1:3403738-3473738 GCF_963514075.1 Conger conger
CGGTGCATCTTCCCTGGCTCCTCTGGGGGGGGTTGTTACATCACAGCTGGAGGGGCAGAGACCTCCGCTGGGTCCACATCTGTCTCTCTGCTCCTGCTCCCAGCTGGAGGCTGGAAGTCCTGTGACATCTTTACCTCCTGCAGAGTGTTTATGTTTCTGTTTGTGTGTGTGTGTGTGTGTGTGTGTGTGTCTGTGTGTCTGTGTGTGTGTTGGTGTTTGTGTGTGTGTGTGTGTGTGTGTATATGTCTGTGTGTCTGTGTGTGTGTTTGTGTGTGTGTATGTCTCTGTCTGTGTGTTTGTGTGTGTGTGTGTGTATGTCTGTGTGTCTGTGTGTGTGTTTGTGTATATGTCTGTGTCTGTGTCTGTGTGTTTGTATTTGTTTGTGTGTGTGTGCGTGCGTGTGTGTGTGTGTGTGTGTGTGTGTATGTCTGTGTGTCTGTTTTTGTGTGTCTGTGTGTGTGTCTGTGTCTGTGTGTGTTTCTGTTTCTGTCTGTGTCTGTGTGTGTGTGTTTCTGTTTCTGTTTCTGTGTCTGTGTCTCTGTGTCTGTGTGTTTGTCTGTGTGTTTGTCTGTGTGTCTCTGTGTGTGTCTCTGTGTGTGTCTCTGTGTGTGTCTCTGTGTGTGTCTCTGTGTGTGTTTCTGTTTGTGTGTCTGTTTGTGTTTCTGTTTGTGTGTCTGTTTATGTGTGTCTCTGTGTGTGTGTTTCTGTTTGTGTGTGTGTGCGCGTTTCTAGATATAGACGTAGTCATAATGACAGAAGAAAACTAACATAGTTTTTTAGACGCTGGTGCAAACCATTCCAAATTGATATAAATATAGATATAAAATAGCCCTCTTTGTAAATTGAATATTGAAGTCTTAAAAAAAGCTGCATGGAGGTTATTTGAAAATTGAGTAAAATGGACCTGAAAATGATACTGAACTGTGTTGTGAAAACAATCTGGGTGGAGATTTTGTTTTTTTTTATTTTTTCCAGATTTTTCCATTTTTCTCCCAATTTGGTAGCCAATTGTACCTCGTCTGATTCAATTGGAGGTAGTCGTATTAGATGTACCGCCCGTACCCCATCCCTCGGCGGCCCAAATGAGAGCGACACGCCTTCTTCAAGCCGTCTCGTCTCGTGCCCGTTGCCGTGATTCCGAGGCGCCCGAGATGCTTATTGTGCGGCGATCTAATAACCCTGCCAAGTCCCTCCCTCTGGAGCAGCGAGCCAATTATTGCTGCCCCACGTGAGCCGGCCAAACTTGGCTTTAGGCAGGACCAAGAATCGAACGTCTTAGCCTGTTGCGCCACCGCTGCTCCGGGAGATTTTGTTTAACTCACTTAGACCACGCTCTGAGGGTTGTTTGAGGTGGTTCTCCTGTCTGTGGTGGTCCACTTCCAGGTTCATCAGAAGCAGAAAACTATCTGAAATGTGTCACTCGTTTGGTCATATTGTCGCTTGAATAGACCCCAAACCTAGAGTGACATGACTAAACCATAATGTAGTGATGGAGTGGGGGGAGGGGGCTGTTATGTTGAAACATGTTGACCCTTAATCTAAGAAAAACATAACCCTTAAACAGTTTTAAAGAAACCACAATCTCAGCAGAAATATTCTGCTCCTTCCCCGGCATTTCTAAGGTTTCATAGTATACTGTACTTCTCTAACAAATACTATACGTCTTCAGCAGTTCACCTTAAGGCTGTTTTTTACGCCATTTATCCTGCACTGGAGTACTGTAGCGGAGGGCTTTTATGCACTGGGAGATAAACTCACTCTCAAACAAACTCCTCTGTAAAACCGCATAAAGGATTGTGTGCTGTGCTCTCTCTCTCTCTCTCGCTCACTCTCTCGGTCTCTCTTTCTGACTGCCTCCCCCTCTCCTTCACTGTGCTGTACACTTTCTCCATCTCTCTCTCCTGTTCTCTCTCCACCCCCCCACCCTCTCTCCTCTCTCTCTCTCCCTCTCCATCTCTGTATCTTCCCCCTCTACTCCCCCCCTCCTCTCTCTCTCTCTCCCTCTCCATCTCTGTATCTTCCCCCTCTACTCCCACCCCCCTTCCTCCCTCCTCTCTCTGGGCTAATCCCATTATGTCATCTCTGAGGGAGAGACAGGAGTGGCGTCTGACGATGACTGCGGCGTGTTGATGATTTATCAGTGGTGGGATGGTGGGATAGCGGATGGTGGGATGGAGGGACTCGGAAGGGTGCCAGCGGCTTCCGCCCCACTCCGACGGCCCCTCCCCCGCCACGCCCCTCTCATCACCGCGTGGCGTCAGGGCCAGACACACGCCCCCTGCTGGCCCACGCACGCTCTGCGCCCACTCAAAGTTCAAGACGACAGGCTTCTTCAGCTGTTCGGTCTCGCCAATCGCCAACGTCAGCGTTGCTGGACTCCACGTCCTGCGGGTGTCTGCGGGTGTTTTCTCCTGCTGTACGCCACCTACGCCACCCGACTTCACTCATTATTTTACCTGCTTGGTTCAGATAATAGGCTAATTTGTGAAATCAGGTGGTGTAGCGCACGGTTGAAGTGAAAGCCAGCAGACACTGCAGGCCCCGCAGGATGTGGAGTTGAGTTGCACTTCCCCTACGCGGTTTAAAATGTTTAAATAATGTTCTGTAAAACGTAACATTTCGGATCGATCGTGATGTGAGCATATGAACTCATAGTTGTTCCGGTGTTCTGGCTTTTTGGGTGATTTCACACTTGGATGAAATATTTAAATAAAATGGCTGGTTCTGGAGACTCTGGGCTGTCCCGATTCTGTCTCCTACGAGCAGCCGCCAGACTGCCTGGGCGAACCTCATGTCTGACCCGTAAACGAGAGTCTGAAATCCCCCTCCTGCCTCCCGGAGGCTGTCAGGAGCGGAAAAACTGCACCTCTCTCCGAACGGGTTTGAGAAGATGAGAAACTCTGCTCTCGCTGGGCGGTTCAGGGCGGAAGACCGATCGCGCCCGTCTCCGAGCTGGTTCGGGTCAGAGAGAAGCCGTAAGTGATCTCACGAAGCCATCGAGGAAGCACAGAAGACGTGTCTGGCAGGGCTGTTTCGGAGTGAGTCAGGGAGACGGGAACCGCGCAGTTCAACCGAGTTCAACGCGTCCGTTTTGGACGACGGGCGGCCCAGATCGTTCCGGAGCATTTCCTCTCTGCGGTAACCACACGGCTCCCCGTTCTCTGTTTCTGTCCTGAAGAGGGCTGCGCTTGCGCAGTTGGCGGGGCCTAGCCGTGTCCCTTAAACCGTTAAACACGGCAATGTTAGCTCCTCCAATTTGGTTTGTCAGCGGAGTGGATTAACAGCGTTTTTAAACTTGTATAACAGTGAGCTTAATGGTCCCTCATTCACCCTAATGTGAGCTAATGGGCTCTTAGCCTAACTGCCTCCAATTAATCATTCTAAAAATAACCGTGCATAATTTTACAATATATTTTTATATTTTGCATTTAAGCTGGATAGTTGTGGGGAAAGGAGATGATTGGTTGAGGCAGTGCTAGATACCCCTGTTATTGGTGCTTGAGCACAGGTCCAATTACGCCATAAATGATAAAGGTAGCTCCACATTAGGTGCATTTTAGAAATCATGCAATGTCACTTCATCTAGTTTTTTTTTTTGGTTTCTTTGTTTCTGTCTCAGTAATTCTTGGTGGTAATCGCCAGTTTTTGTTTTTTTGTTTTTTTTTCAGTGAACCGATAAAAACAAAAAAACCTGGTTAATATGCACCTGGCAACAGGTTTGTTGGGAGCTGGAGATTTGGGTCCAGTCTCGGTGAATCAGTGGATGTGTTTGTGCCGGAAATTGGCGTGATGGTTCTCTTGGCACGGCGGGCTGAGTGAAACAGCGGGGCTTTGGCGAGCGTTACCATTTCATGACTGGAATATTGCAGACTGAGACTCACCTGCTCACCTGCTCAATATCACAGGACCTGCAGTGCTGTGTATATTTTCCCTCTAAAATAAGTCCTGAACAGCTGACAGGAGATTGTGTGCCGTTGGTTCCCCTGACCATGGTCCTTGGTGAAGCTGTCCCAACTTCTCACCACTTCCTGATCTGCTTTGCATCTCAACTTTTAAAGAGTTTTTGAATGTTTTTTTTGGACTGTTTTTCAGTGTCCTAGAACTCCAGTTCTGATTGTTGCATCATGTTTTACTTTCATGTCTTTCTTTCACTTTGTGTAATTGGCTTGCTGTCTTGGCCAGGTTACTCTAGGGGGAAAAAAAAGAAAGAAAAATCTCAGCCTCTCTTTGTAAAATGTAGGCTTAAGAAAAACAAAATGAGGATTGGACTGTTCAGTTAAGAACATTGTCATCACCGTTTGTGATCTCACATCTTACGGGGTTGCTTAAGAAGTTCCCCTTTTTCCACGTGTTGTGTTGATGTGGATAAGCGGTACCTGTGTTGGTGCATCTCACTGAATTCTAGACGAAGGTGTAAAATACACGGTATAAAACGCAAGAGCCTAAAGATAGTTGGGTGAAAAACAAGTGATAATAGATTGGGGGAATCCCGCAGTTAGGAGTCGAGGTGCCGCGTGAAGAGATGCCCCAGTGAGTGAGTTCTTATGAGCGTGAGGAGGTCGTACCACCACTGAGCAGCTGTAACGCGCCGTGCCAGGTGGTCTCTGGGGGCGTGGCCGCGGGCACCTGGCACGCAGGTGGTCTTCTGATGTTCTCTGTCGTCATGGTAACGGACAGCGGCATGCCTTGCTGTGAAAGGAACAGCCGCTCCTGATTGGCTGCTCCCGATTGGGCCAAGCTCCATTTCACCCCACCTCGGCACGGTTGGGCTCCGGAAGTTTGTGTTTGGCGGCTATCATCGGCGAAATCTGCAGCCCCTTCCGTGTGCAATAAGTCTGTAGTGAGAGTGCGTACGATTGAGCCGTGCCTTTCGGCAGCAGGGCACTCTGGGAAGGGTGGATCACAGCCCCTCCTGCTGGGGCAGTCTGAACGACGGCACTTGCTGCCTGTGCGCTGTCAGCAGGTCATCAGACTGTGGGAAGCGCCGGGAGAAGACTTCAAACGCCGCCTGCGCCGGGCGGCTCGTCGAGCGCGGCACAGCGGTGCCGCCGGTGAAGTCGGGCAGCGAACGGAAGCTGCAGTTTTCCCTGCTCCGATGCACCGAGTACCAAGTCAAGAACACTGCTGGTGGTTCTTCCAGCTGCTGAGAAGACTATAGACACACTACTTGGCTCATAGCGCATTACACAAATGTACACACTGCAAATAAATCACTGTATTAGTTTTGTTAAAATCTCTTTTTTTTATTTTTTTTTACTCATGTAGAAAATATTAGCTGGTTTCAACATGACATGATTTAATGTCGGCAAGTAATGGGGTTGCTGTTGTCATGACGCCACCCCCTACCAACCGCAGGGCGGGGGTGGGGGGGAGGTGTAGCTTGGAGCAGTGAAACAGCAGTGCCTCCTCTCTGCATAAAATAGACTCTGTGTCTCTGTGGAAATCCCTAGAACTTTTCACACTTGGTAGACGTGTTGCTTCTACTTGTGTATTAACACTTCAAATAGAGGAGTGAAGCGGGATTGCAAGTGCCTCTTACTTAGAACTGTGTATGGCCGTGTTGTGTTATTGAATCCTCTTACCCAGAATGTTTCCTGCGCGTGTGAGACAGCTGATGCCTATCCCTTGACTTTTGTGATTATTGTGAGTTCAGGACCCTGGTGCGGGGGTGGAAATCAGGATTTTATTGTGCAGGATTATGAGGTGGTTTTTTTTTTCGACTTGCGGATAAATATCAGAATGGTCTGTGGCTGTGGTGAAGTGCCTGTTCGTTCATATCCATACAGACTTCAGAAATTTAGGCAGTTGCTCTATGTTGTTGTGGCTGAATCTGGGGGGGGTAAGTCGTCATACTTGACAATGACAATGGTTGACGTACACAGACTTTGTGTTGAATCTGGTACACTGGTTTATTAACAGACATTACACATTCAAACATAGCATCTTTAATTGCAGTCCCTGGAGACGACGGCCTACTCTTGACATTACATTACATTACATTACATTACATTATTGGCATTTGGCAGACGCTCTTATCCAGAGCGACGTACAGTTGATTAGACTAAGCAGGAGGCAATCCTCCCCCGGAGCAATGCAGGGTTAAGGGCCTTGCTCAAGGGCCCAACGGCTGTGCGGATCTTATTGTGGCTACACCGGGGATCGAACCGCCGACCTTGCGTGTCCCAGTCACTTTCCTTAACCACTACACTACAGGCCGCCCCAACTTCCCAATTTATTTGATATCTCTGTGAGCGAAAGCTCTGGGCCAACGCGGCCCAATGCGGGCTGCTGGGCTCCCGTAAAGCGCTCCACATTATTAGGTAATATGCGGCGCTGGTAAGCCTGTCCTCTGGGCTCGACTGAAGTGTGCCCTGCATACCGATCTGTCACTGGCGGGCCTTTGCCAACTTCTTTTATTTGCTTTTCTGGCAGCAAACTTGTCTACAGTTCCTTTCCTGTATTATGTGAAGACAATGGCTAACAAATGAGAAAATGCTCGTACCGTTTGCTTTCGTAGTATTTCCCCCCCCCTTCCTTCACTGGCCTTTATCCAGAAATCGTACGACGAATTGTGCGTAACCAGATTGTGGGAACGTAATTGCCTTGCGTTCATTTTGCGTCGATGTAACGGTGGGGATGTCTTACACAGACGCGGTCTGGGTGAAATTGTATTTGTAAAGTTGTGTGTCCTGGTCTCTTGCTCATAAGTGTCGGTAATCTCTTCAAAGGTTTCCCGTCATATCGCTGTTCATCGCTAATGACGGCACAAGGTGCAGGTTCTTTCTTGCGCCCTCTGCATGAACACTCGGGTGATAGTTAAACTCAGAATATACGGATGAAATCAGCTTTTGAAATTAGTCCTGGCCCTGACTTTGCCAATGTTCCCTCCCAAACATTTCCCTGGAGGTTTTTGAGGTAATGTATTTGGAATATGACTCTCGAATATGAGCTCAAAATGGCCTGAATGCGTTAGGCCCATTTTATCAAACAATTGCAGATAATAATGCAAATTTTCCCAGACCAGCACACCTTGATTTCAAGTATTTCTCAAAATATGCAAAACATGTTTTCTAAAATCTGTCACATTTATTTTATTTTCAGCAAAAGGGACCAGATTTTATTTTTTTTTTTTTTTCTTGAGAAGGTACTTCCTTTGTTGCGTTAGACACAAATGTATTCACTTGTGTCAAACTGAGTCAAGCAGACATTAATGTCACTGCAAGCTTCTGGTTTGTGTAATGATCCGTCTGCTTGTCCAATCGTCTCTGACAGACCTATCTGGAAAAGTATTGGTTGTATTGCCATGAAATTTGCTGTGTACATTCATGTTCCCAAGAGGAAAAAAATTTTTTGTTTCATGAACCTATGACTTGCTTTCCGTCAGGCCAAACATACTGTTTGCATTATTTCTAGTCCAGTCATACTTCCTTCCCTTGCAGAATTAATTTGTTAAACGCTTCATTCATTTGACGGAAGAATTTGTTGAGTGTTGCATTTTGGCAGCGACTGTATTGGCTATAAGAGCACTGGAAGAATGTTGATGTCCGGTTCGCTGATCTGACTGAACGATCATATTGCTCATTCAAGGTCACTTTCTGAGTCTTGGCCATTATTTTGATTAGATTTGCTGTGATCAACAGATGATATCATTATTCCTAAATGGGCTTTATCTATTTTCATTTGTCTGTTGGAAAGCGCAGGATGCATCTGGCTTTGTGTGGCATTTGGCGTTCATTCACTGTTTGACAAAGTTGACTTGACTGCCAGATATTTGACGAGTATATTTGTTCATGATGTCAGGCTTGGCTGGTATTGTTGCGTAAATTTTTTTTATGGTAGGAGGCAATGATGGGGAATAGAAACCCTGAAGATTTCAGCTTCGTACGCTTCTTCATTTCTGTGCCAGATCCTTCTCAAATTTAAGGGGCCATCACTTAAAAAGTGCCAATTGCATGAACACTGATTTCTAAATGCCCATAATTCCACAAGCAAACTGCCAAATCATTTGAAATGTGGTGTCTTGGGAGTGCTTGGTGTGTAGAATCCAAATCTGCCTTCACAAACATTCATCCCTTTCATTTTGAAGATATTGGGCGCCTTACATGTGATATTTATTTTCACAAGAAGCTGTTTTCAAGGCGCCCTATCACATTTTTCATGTCAATTTTCGTCTGTGGAAGTCTTATGTCTCCTATAAAGTTCAAATGCATCTGGTTACTCAAACCTGGAACAGTGCTTGCCACTGCATTGCTCTTAAGTACCGTAAAATCTAGCCTCTTGGGAAAGCGCCGAGTTGATTTTTACATCACCAATCCCAGTGCAGCTATTACCAGGGTGATGTGCATTACATAACCATCATGTCTGGTGAACGAGAACCGCTGGCTTCGTCCCGCGGTCGCGTAGAGTAATGGGAACTGAGCTTGTAGCTCCAGGGTTGGAGGTTGGGTTCCCGTGTGGAGACCAGCAGTTGTCCATAACCTGAACTGCTTCAGTGAAATATCCGGCTCTATGAATGGACTGTACATGAACCTCATGTAGCATGTTCTCCCCGTGTCTGCGTGGAGTTAGCATGTTCTCCCCGTGTCTGTGTGGAGTTAGCATGTTCTCCCTGTGTCTGTGTGGAGTTAGCATGTTCTCCCTGTGTCTGTGTGGTTGTCCTCCACTTTCCTCCCGGAAATGAACCCTCCAGGGCAAAGCGCACACCACAGCTACTGCAAGGACTAAATGTTGGCGGGGGGGGGCAGGTGGTGCAGTGGGTAGCACTGTCGCCTCACTGCAAGACGGTTCTGGGTTTGAATCCCAGCCTTTCCCATTCTGTGTGCCTGCATAGGATTGCTGCCGCAATGCAACAGCATCCAGACTAGGCTGCTTGGGGGGCATTAACAGTGGGTTGCTGCAAAAGAGCATAAGTGCTCGGTCAACCTACCCTGTGTAAATAAAGGTTAATAATAATAATAATAATAATAATAAAGAACTGCCATTGTGTGGATGGATTTTGTTTCCTGTCAGGGAGGAAGGCTTTCCCTCGGCCTGCTTGAATGCAATGAATCCATCTTAAAGTTTACGAAATGCACAGTTAATGTGTTCCTGGTCTGAGGTGTCTGGCAGTAGCAGGATCAGAGATGAGTGCCTCAGCCTCTGTGTTTCCTCACCAGCACAGTCGCCTGTGTTTGGTTTCCTCCTGCACGTCTGAAGAAGGGCTTTTAATTAACCATTGTTTTCACCGACAAAGGCTTTGCACTCGCCTCTTTCCCCCATTCACAAATCCCTCTCTCTCTCTTTCCCTCTCTCCCTCTCTCACTCTCACTCTCTCTCTCTCTCCCTCTCTCCCTCCCTCTTTCTCTCTCTCATTCTCTGTCACTTTCTCACTCACTCTCATTCTCTCTGTCTCTCTCTCACTCTCACTCTGTCTCACTCACTCAGTTTCTCTCTCTTTCTCTCTCTCCCCCCCCCCCGTGGGTTGCACACTAATCACCTTTGATATAAAAAGGCCGGAGGTATTTCCACTAATCTTAACGTGCGGCGTTTGCCAACTGGGTCGCAGCTGTTGAGAGGAGGAGGAGGAGGAGGTGGGGAGGTGGTGGAGGAGGTGGGGAGGACGGCGGGAATGACGTGATGAAGGGATTCTCTCTGACGGCAAGAGACGCTGAAGGGCGGGCGTATGCTATGTGACTTGCCGATTAGTTATTTTCGAATCGGGACCAAATTGTGAGAAAAAATTTCTTGACATCGCAATTTGCTAGGTCAGGGATACCGTGGGAGCTGGTTGGTGTGTGAGTGTGTGTGTGTATGAATGGGTGAATGAGAAGCATTAATTGTACCGCGCTCCGGATAAAGGCGCTATAAAAATGGCAACCATTCGCCATTCCGAGCCGATCCGATCCTGATTGTTTTTCGATCAGCTTGAATTCGTCAGGTGTGAGAGCTCTTGTGAGCAGATTATGTGATGCGGTTCCAGTTGACCAATCAGGAGGTCTCCTCATTAATTAGGTTTTTCTGATCAGGTCGAGAGCCTGTATAGTCTATGCTATCAATCCGATCGATTGTCACAATCGTGCCTCGCAAAGTGTGGGAGGGAATCCGAGCTCCCGACTTCGTAACCCGTGAGAAAATCGTATAACGTACGCCCGCCTTAAGGTGCGTTTCAGTGCCACCAGCTCGCTCTGTGTTTGACGTAAACGTTCAAATAAACCGTAAACTGAATCCAATTTTGGGGCTGTAATATCTCCGTGCCTCGCCCAGCCACCCTGTCTGAAGAAGTCCCGCTGCCCGTGTACATCTGCTCCCCCTAGTGGTGCGCTTGCAGATGGCACCCACATGAGGCCTTCCCTTCCCTCCCTGGTGTTCTGTCACTCGGCTGAGACGCTCTGGAGTCTTCATGCGCTGTGACAAAAACAGGGCAGCTTTACTTAGCGGGAAAGTGAAGTGAAGTGAAGCGGAGCAAGTCAACAGTAAATGCATTTTATTTTTTGTCTTTTAGGGTGTGTGAGATCACAAATAGAATTTTGTTAACTGAGTATTCTAATGCTGATGTAACAATCGCCGCTGGTGACTCGAAAGCAGTGGAGTTCTAGAACATTGACTTAGAATTTCTTTTTAACATTCCCAAAAAAAAAACAACCTACTTTTCCAAGGGTTCTCGATATGCAGTGTGTTGTGTTGTGGTGTATTGTGATCTTCAGGTCCCTTCTTTATAGGTATGCGATACCGTTCCCAACCCGTTTAACGGCTTCTTGACTGTTTTTGACAATTCAAAATTTGGACACTGTCTGCTTGAATTTGTGAGAGGTCTTGCCAGCGCTTTAACTGAACTGCCTCAGCACAAACCCAGCTGTACGAATGGACTGCATGTGAAGAATGTACTCTGTGAAAGCCACGCTGGGCGAGGGCGTCCGCTGATGGTGTGGAATGCAAACGGGATGTAAAGTTGAGTAACCGCAGTGTGTGGAGATGGGGGGTTACTGCTCAGAACCCAGAGCGGATCTCCTTCGGAAGACGTCTCCCTCGGAGGCCACAGCAGGCGTCTGTCTGCGCGATGCCGGCAGTAATCAGGTTTATCTCGGCCGTGCAGCGCTTCAGACCACGCCTGGCCTAACCAGATTTCACCGCTGTATTGTATTCCTGCTGGGACCGCTTCAAACGCGTTCAGAGAGCTCGCATCTGCTCGCCTAATCAATGTCTTTTAAACACAATTTGTGCGTTTTTTCTTTTAAAGCGCTGCTTATATCCTGAACGCCAGTGATGTTAATCACGTGTGAGAATGGCAGTTTGAGAGCCACGCCAGCGATGTTAATCACGTGTGAGAATGGCGGTGTAGATGCCTGTCCACCATGTGTTAGGCCGGGAACTGTGTGTGTAGGTGTGTGTGTGTGCGTGTGTTTGCGTGCGTGTGTGCGTGTGCGCATGCATTTCTGTGCATATGTGTGGGTATATGCAGGTTTGTGTGTGTGTGTGTGTGTGTGTGTGTGTGTGTGTATGTATGTATGTATGTATGTATGTATGTATGCCTGTGTTCAGACTAGCCAATAGTTTGGTATTACATCCATCTTAGATGTAAGATGTAGTCGTGTAAAAAAAAAAAAAGAAAAAAAAATCTAAAGAAAAAAAGAAACTATTAAAAATCAATGAGTTCTGAAATCACTGAAGCATAGTATGGAAAGCATCGATTGAAAGCTTTTTGTCAGGTTTGGTTCCAGAATACTCTCCAGAACCTTTGCAGCGATGTCCGGGGTTAAACGCGGAGAGGAAATGGGATTCCAGCTGAACAGATGGCGCCCAAACTGAACCGAACGCCCGCTCTGAGCAGATTTAGCATTCGAGACACCGCCAAGCTCCCAGCCAGCCCCCTGAAGTTCGGGGCCTGTCCCTGATGTAGAGTTAAGGCTCCGTTTGCACGGCGCGAAAATGCAGCGGCAGAGAGTTGTTTACGCTGCCTTGAGCTCCGCGCGGTCGACAAAAAAACCACCGACGGCTCCCAGAATGTGATTTTCGTCCCCGGCGTGTGAGTTTGGTGTCGAGGCGGGGAGCGGTACGTGTGTCCTGCGTGTTTTCAGGACATGATTTCGGAGGATCTGTACCGGGCACGAAGCTACTTATGAACCCTGTGCCGTATGTGATACTCACATCAAAACATACGCTCAGAGACGGGACTGTTTTGCTAAGCAACAGTCACTAAGCAAAATGTGAAATGGTTGTAGACGCGTCGCCCGTGTAAAACTGTGTGATTCTGCTCATGAAGACTGCTACAATTTCTGAACGTGTTAGTGGGTTGTCTAGTTCTTGAATTAAAACAATTATCCAAAGTTTACGTATATTACAATGTACGCTCATTATGCAGTATATTCATTCATTGGGTAAATATGACGGTTGCAGTAGTGAAGTTAATCTTCATTAGCAGCCGTATTGAAGCGGACTTTCTGTGAACAACCGTACCACTGATGATACCTATTCACACAACTGGCGAGACCATTAATGTGCTCATTCGACAGAAAGGAGTTGCTGGCAAGATAAGAAACTAAGCAAGGCAAAATCAAACTACGTTAGTTTCTATCTACATGCAGCTTTAGTGGCACACGTTTGCATGGCTAAAATGGTAGTTAAATAGTACGGTTGCAATTTTAACATATACAGTGCAGTCCGTTAGTATTTGGACAGAGGTGTAATTTCTGTTCTTTTGGCCCTGTACACCAGCACTTTGCATTTGAAATGATGCAGTCTATAATGAGGTTAAAGTGCAGACTCACATTTAATTTGAAAGTATTCACATCCGTATCAGGTAACGTGTGTAGGAATTGCTTCCCTTTTTATACATAGTTACCCCCTTTTTAGAGGAACTGTTGACTAATCAGAAACTACTGAGAATCCAAGTGTATTCAATTATTCAATCACTTCCTTAGTGCAGGGATCCGAACGTTTTTTTTTGGGGGGGGGGGGAGGAAGCCATTATGAAGCTCATGAGAAATAAGAAAAGAAACAGCCAAAAAGAGACATTTGAGGTTTAACCTCATGTTCATTGTTCCGTTTCAAATCCAACATGTTGGCGCACAGAGCCAAAAAGAACAGAACAAAAGTACCACTGTCCAAATACTTACGGACTGTACTGTGTATATGCATTTATATAAATGAAAAAATCATACCTTGAATTTGACCATTGGAATCTCTCTTCAGTTCTAGTCGTTTTAAGGTTATTTTTTGGTGGTGATAATTTGGTGGTTCGTTTTTTTTTTTTTTTTTTTGACAGGGCAGAAATGTAGGTTGCCATGGCAGGATTAAAAGAATGAATTCACTGAGAAGTGGAAACAGTGTGTAATGGACGGAGGGCCTTTTCCGTGTGCCCCCTGTGTTCAAACCCTGATCCATTAGCGCTCAGAATTCACACTCTGGGGCCGAGACACGGGCGAGATCAAGCTGGAGTTATTCCACTGTAACCTCCTCCAGACGAGGTGCC
Source organism: Conger conger (assembly GCF_963514075.1). Taxonomy (NCBI): domain Eukaryota; kingdom Metazoa; phylum Chordata; class Actinopteri; order Anguilliformes; family Congridae; genus Conger; species Conger conger. Next base: position 3,417,186 of record NC_083776.1, read on the forward strand.
ATTTTAAACACCTATTATAACTTCAAACAAGTGAGAACTCCCCTGCGCTCATTACCGAATGGGTGACATTTCAGACCCCCTCATAAATCCAACAAAATGGACACCTAACTTCAGGGAGAAAAACGTCTCTGTTTCCCTCATCTCCTTCATGTGTACAGTCCTGATGGCATGGCTTCTTTACAGTACGTTATCCTCTGGAGTTGTACAGTGTTTTATCCCGTTATGGACTAAGGCGACCTACAGAAAACCCATAGAAAGGCCTAGAAATCGCAATTTCAACGGTCATGTGACTTGAAAAACGGTCATATGATCAAATACAACGCTGGGGTCGCACCTGTCTGTGCAGGTCGCCTTCGCCCATAAGGAGCTGAAATGATTTCAACAACGCTGTAAATCCCAATCAGCCTGGTAGCTGCTTGCTAATTCAGATTGATGCATCTCCTTTTTTTTTCTTTTTACTATTTTTTTTAAATTTAGAATCAAAGCATTACATAGATTGCATACATTACATTATTGGCATTTGGCAGACGCTCTTATCCAGAGCGACGTACAGTTGATTAGACTAAGCAGGAAACAATTCTCCCCCAGAGCAATGCAGGGTCAAGGGCCTTGCTCAAGGGCCCAACGGCTGTGCGGATCTTATTGTGGCTATACCGGGATTAGAACCACTGACCTTGCCTGTCCCAGTCATTGATCTTAACCACTACGCCACAGGCTGCCCTACATACAATCAAGAACATTCCTTGACAACAAAGCTCATTGAATATTTTCAATTACCAAATGTTACGGACCGAATCTCAATCCACAACATAAACAAGACGCCAAGGAGAAGAGGGCTCGAGTCTAGGGTTTTTAATTACAAAAATAGGGATTTACAACAAGTAAGAATGAATAGGTATTTAAATTAAGAGTCCAGAAATAAGTTAAGCGTCAAAATAGCGAATGGCGTCCAAGAGAGCGGGGACCAGCAGCTCAGACAGCGGGAGCAGGAACAAAAGGCGTGGGATGGACCGTCTTTCACAAGCATGCGCCGCATGCATCGCTCCGTCTTCACCTGCGCACAGGTATGTTATATAGGCCCCGCCTGCCAGATCTCAGGGCACAGATTGGCACAGAGATAATTGGCAGGGGCACGCAATGTCCTATGTTTGTGGCCATGGCTACCAGCAGAGGGAGCCAAGCCAACCTTACTGTATTAGGTGACCACCAAGTACAGGGGATGCGTAACACCAAACACAGGGCGGCCTGTAGCGTAGTGGTTGAGGTAAATGACTGGGACACGCAAGGTTCTAATCCCGGTGTAGCCACAATAGGATCCGCACAGCCGTTGGGCCCTTGAGCAAGGCCCTTAACCCTGCATTGCTCCAGGGGAGGATTGTCTCCTGCTCAGTCTAATCAACTGTACGTCGCTCTGGATAAAAGCGTCTGCCAAATGCCAATAATGTAATGTAATGTAATGTAATTTGTTTGGTAGGGCAGATTGATGCATCTCCATGCTGAGAACTGCAATCAGTAAAGAAATTGGCACTTGTATTCCAGCAAATGGCTGGAATATAATTGATTTTAAAGCCAGACTTTTCACACATAGTGGGCAGTCTTAAGTTATGTGTTAGAAAGCAGAGGGACCAGTTGTTTTTGACCCTTTTCCTGAAGATCTGCTATCAAGTGAATACCTACAGGATGGTAGATCTCCAGGAACAGGGTTGGGACACTTTTGGGACACAAGTTAGACCTTCTATTGGTCTGACAAACTGAAGTATTTCAGACCAGAGAAACTGGGGTGTTACAGGGGCAGCCCCTGGGATTTGGGGCCCCATGAAAAGACATCCCACCACCTAGCTGCTGTCCCACCAGCTGGATGCACATGGAGGTGAATTCAGCAGAGATCATCCAGGCAGGAGTAAGCCTTAACTCACATTGTACACACAGTCCCCATTTCACCCGACTCTCCCCCGACTTTGGTAAAGAAGGGCTCACCCACCTTTATCCCTCATTTCACAGCATGCTGGTGTTCCCGGTGATGGTTTTGGGGAATTTTCGGGTTTATGGGGTTTTCTTAAAGGTTGACTGTGACTCTGAGCCGCTGTTATGCTGGCGGTTTTCAGTCCCGGGTACGTTTGGTTAGGCTGGGTGTGGAAGCGTTTGTGGCTCTGCTGGGGCTTTGCTGTGGCTTCCTCAGGCTGCCCCCTGCTGGCCTGGAGGAGTAGCAGCAGGGCAGGGGGTGAGGTGGTGGAGAGAGTGTGTGAGAGAGTGTGTGTGTGAGAGAGTGTGTGTGAGAGAGAGTGTGTGTGTGTGAGAGTGTGTGTGTGAGAGAGTGTGTGTGTGAGAGAGTGTGTGTGTGAGAGAGTGTGTGTGTGAGAGAGTGTGTGTGTGAGAGAGTGTGTGTGTGAGAGAGTGTGTGTGTGAGAGAGTGTGTGTGAGAGAATGTGAGAGAGAGTGAGAGAGAGTGTGAGAGAGAGAGAGAGAGTGAGTGAATGAGAGTATGAAAGTGTGTGAGAGAGAGAGAGAGAGTGAGTGTGTGTGTGTGTGCGTGTGTGGGGATACTGCATTTTGAATGAGAGCGGGGCAGTCCCAGGAGGCGGCGTTTTAAGCGGTGTCTCCTTCCGTTCATAATCGCCAGCCCCGGCTCACCCTCCTCTGGTCCTGCGTCTCAGCTGCTGGGCGGGGGCAGATGTGATTAATAATGCACCAGCGCTAAACTCGCTCTCGGCCAGGGTGTAGCTGTACGGGGGAATATAAAGCTTTTAGCGACGAGGTAACATTTCAGCTCGGGTGAGCCTGCGGCCGAGGTGGCTCCCGCTCAGTCTCCATTTCCCTTCTCCACTTCGTCTTCCTGAGCGACGCTGTCGGCGTTCAACAAAGATGCCACATGTAATGGGACAATACAAGTATCCCTTCATAAATATTACTGTGTGATGATAATTATGCTCGCTGTGGGGCCCAGTGGGTGTGAAGTTTTGTTTGAGATGCTCAAAAATTTAGGTGATAAATTATTTAGATCCAAATACTTTGTTGTGTTGTAACCGCGGCGTTCTTGTCTTTTAGAATTTTGAATACTGTGCTCTACTGTTAGCCTTGTCAGTTGGGTGAGACGATGGAAATAAGCCCTCAAATTGACTTTTTTGAGTGCACGCACCGGAACATTTAACATCTACCGATTCCCGGTTCTGGAGCCAGCTTTCAGATCGCCTCATCCACGGCGTCAAACTGCGCTCTCATCACCTGGAGTTTCTCAGCTTCCCTGTATCCGTTATAGGAAACGCTGACGAGCCCTCTTTCTCTCTCCCTCTCCCTCTCCCTCTCTCTCTCTCCCTCTCTCTCCCTCTCTCTGCAGACCTGAAGAGGGAGGCCAGCATATGCCACATGCTCAAACACCCCCACATCGTGGAGCTGCTGGAGACGTACAGCTCTGACGGGATGCTCTACATGGTCTTCGAGTTGTGAGTGTTGTGTCCCCCTTTCTACTGCACCGTGGAGCAGGACGCCCAGACAAATGTTCAGTGTTTTCAAACCCTCTTTAAAAGACTTAAGGCTGGTTTATAGTCCAGCGACAGAGCATCGCTAAGACCAGAGAAATCTGGCTTGTTCTGTAGATGACTGTCGGGTACGTTTATATGTATAAATACCACAGTCTGTGTTGGGTGACAACAGAACATTCATGAAAATTCGGTGATTTTAGTCGAGCGTCACTCTGTCGCTGGGCTGTAAACTGGCCGCAAGAGAAAGCATTTAAAGCAGGGAATACGCCAAGCCAACGGACGCTCAATAGATGGCCTAAGATAGCTGACAGTGGGGGCGGGCGGGCGGGGGGGGGGGGGGGGGGGGCTACATTGCAGTACTAAATTTAATTGATTTCCTGGGAGGCAGCAGCCGTTGTCAGAATTGACCTTTATTTTGGTCGTAAAAATATGTGGGAAGTATATGGGCAATATAAAAGTATATCCGCAAAAAAGTATGGCCATATGGGTAAACAAAACGAACTAGGTCAGCTACCGATTACTCCAGACACACAAGTTGGGGAGATTATCGCGCAGGGGTTAAACGTACCCAAACATCGGAGAGCCTCCTCTGTTTCCCGCCGCAGCCTGGGCCTAATCGCTCTGTGGCTGCGGGCGCAAGCCTTTAATGTCACACGGCGGTGCCCCCTCTCCTCAATCACAAACGCCTGACTGTCTTCCACGTCCTCCGGCCAAAAAGCCATTTCTGTGGCAGACGACAACACCCGGACAGATCACTGTCTGTTTTCAAACTGCCGCTGCGGACACTCCAGCCTTCCGCTTCCGCGCCCGTCGGGCGTTTTCCGGAGTGGAAAAAAGCCACTCTTGCTCCGCGGGGGAACAGTAGACGATACAGGACGGCGTTTTGTAATTACTGACCTTGTTGAACTGCTTCATCGTCATGAAACATTGGATACCGGAACTATTTATTCACTGGGCGGAATAGCGGTGGGTTTTTATTAATCGCATTAAAACGGTGATGTTTGTGAAGCTTGCAACCAGGAAACGGATTCTTCCCAAAGGTCAAGTTCACATCCAGCCTCCCGCCCCCAGCCCAGCCACAAACATTTTCGGGCAACAGTGTACTGTTTCTTGGATTTTTTTGGCGTCAATTTGTTCAAGAAAATTAGAAACATTAAGTCTAGCATAACATAGCATAACATAATGACGAGGAGTAAGGCCATTCAGCCCAACAATGCTCGCCATTTTCCTATTTCCCGAATTTCTTGCAGCCGTTAACCAGATGAGTGTGTTTGACTGAATCCCGGACTGGTCTCAGGTCTGGTGCAGGATTGTGACTGGTCTCAGGTCCGTTGTCAGGGCCCAGCAGTGAGGGAGTGTTGATGCATGCGTGTGCGTGTGCGTGTGCGTGTGCGTGTGCGTGCGTTAGCTCTGCTCTGTTCATTACTGAAGCGCGTGCGTTAGCTCTGCTCTGTTCATTACTGAAGCGCGTGCGTTAGCTCTGTTCATTACTGAAGCGCGTGCGTTAGCTCTGTTCATTACTGAAGCGCATGCGTGCGTTAGCTCTGTTCATTACTGAAGCGCATGCGTGCGTTAGCTCTGTTCATTACTGAAGCGCATGCGTGCGTTAGCTCTGTTCATTACTGAAGCGCGTGCGTTAGCTCTGCTCTGTTCATTACTGAAGCGCGTGCGTTAGCTCTGCTCTGTTCATTACTGAAGCGTGTGCGTTAGCTCCTCTCTGTTCATTACTGAAGCGTGTGCGTTAGCTCCTCTCTGTTCATTACTGAAGCGCGTGCGTTAGCTCTGTTCATTACTGAAGCGTGTGCGTTAGCTCTGTTCATTACTGAAGCGTGTGCGTTAGCTCTGTTCATTACTGAAGCGTGTGCGTTAGCTCTGTTCATTACTGAAGCGCGTGCGTTAGCTCTGTTCATTACTGAAGCGCGTGCGTTAGCTCTGTTCATTACTGAAGCGCGTGCGTTAGCTCTGTTCATTACTGAAGCACGTGCGTTAGCTCTGTTCATTACTGAAGCGCGTGCGTGGCGTGCATGCGGGCGTCGTGGCGGAAGGCGTGGGGCGCTGCAGACGGGGGCGTTTGGCTGGCGAGGCGCACTGACTCAGCGACCGCTCGTTATGAACCCCGGGGCTAGATGGCACTGTACTTCTCAAGATTAGAGAAGATTGAATATACACTAAACGGGTCCACAGCAACATTGTAAAAGATATGGGAGGCGTTCTTATCCTGTGTGGGCACATGCATTCAGCTTCCCTTGGCCCTCGGGCATTTCGGTTCTATGGAATGTTATAAGTAGCCCCGTATGACACAGACACTGTTATTGTGCATGACTTTCCTGGCACTCTCAGTTACTCTTTGAGTGAGGGGATGACGTTCCTGTCTCCTTTAGTAATGATTCCCTAAAAAGTTACTTCAGTGTAACTTGGGACACAGATTATTGTACGCCTGTTTTCTGTGGCTGTGTTTTAGAGATCTCTAAATCTCTAAAAATTCTATAAACGTGAAATATGAGCACTAGGGTGTTGGGCTTCAGTGCTCATTTCTTATTTAAGCCTACTGGATACATGACTGGGACCCGGAAGGATTTTGGTTCAAGCCTCAGTTTAGCTGCGATAAGATCCGCGCAGCTGTTGGGCCCTTGAGCAAGGCCCTTAACCCCACATGATCACCCATTCGTACACACATTCGCACACCAATGGCGATTAGCTGCCACGCAAGACACCAACCACCTTGTCAGGAGCATTTGGGGGTTAGGTGTCTTGCTCAGGGACACTTCGACACAGCCCTGGCGGGGGATCGAACCGGCAACCCTCCGACCGCCAGACGACTGCTCTTACCGCCTGAGCCAACGTCGCCCAATGATATGGATGTAAATAGCCTCGAATTATAGGCGAGTCTGCGCTTTCACCTTCACGTGCGTCGTTTAATTTCAAATCCGGTATGCTTGAGTACAGAGCCAAAAGGACCGAAATTACACCGCTTCCGGGCTGCTCTATGCGTAGTCTAGCGGGTGTGTTGAATATTTATCGTGTGACAGGTGAAGGTAAGTGCCTGATTTTACCCCGGCGTCGAGCGGGGAGCGTGTTCACGCGACCCCGCTGTCGCCCGGCCCAAATCCGCCGTGTTCCGCACGGGCCGCTCCAGGGACCGCCATCCCGCCATCGGTAACCGTGGCTCCCCCTTCCCCGTAATTGCATTTGCGGTCCCCGAAAGAGGAGTGGTGCAGACGGGCGGGAGCTGTCGCACGTTTCTCATTTTGACTCGAGACGTCTCTCGCCTCTCAGCGGACTTCTGAAATCATAAAAGAAACTCGGGGAAAGAAAAAAATAAAAATAAAATAAAATAAAATAAAAACCCCACAGCAGTTTTCCGACAAATTTCACATTTTATGAATAGATGAACCGGGCCCTTTGAAATCATGGGCTCCTCGGCGCGTTCCGAGGGAGGCGGGGGGAGAGGGTATTGCGGAGGGGCTTGAAGATAAACTCATTTGTTGCCGGGGAAACCCGTATCCGAATATTTGTCTAATCCGGGTGCACCGCGTTTCCCCCGGAGCCCTGCCCCTTCGGCAGGGTGCGCTTCGTGCCAGCGACGGTGTTCCGGGGTCAGATGAACACGCAGCGAATACGTCCACTGTCCCCGGGAATACTCGCATCCCAGGTCCCAGACCGGCTCGTCCTGTCGGGGTCAGCTTTTGGAGACACCGCCACTTTGACCGCTACATTACATTTTTTATATGTTGGCGTTTATATAGCGCCTTTATCCAAAGTGCTGTACAAATTCATGCTTCTCATTCACCCATTCATACACACACTCACACACCGATAGCGACTGGCTGCCATGCAAGGCACCGATCAGCTCGTCAGGAGCATTTGGGGGTTAGGTGTCTTGCTCAGGGACACTTTGACACAGCCCTGGCGGGGGATCGAACCGGCAACCCTCCGACTGCCAGACGACTGCTCTTACTGCCTGAGCCAATGAGACGACTGCTCTTACTGCCTGAGCCAATGAGACGACTGCTCTTACCGCCTGAGCCAATGAGACGACTGCTCTTACCGCCTGAGCCAATGAGCCAGTGTCTCCAACCCTGGTCCTGGAGAGCTACAGCTGCTGGGTTTGTTATTATTTTGCACTTAATTAATCGAGTAGAGCTGTTGATTTAACAACAGCTAACTCCCCACACCTGGTTACCTGGGTCTCAACAGGGTGCTGGTTTTATGAAAACAAAAACCAGCAGACCCAGTAGCTCTCCAGGACACCAGGGTTTGAGACCACTGTCCTTGAGTCTATCTGCACTCTCAATTATACTGAACTGCCTAAAGACTATTGTTTGATGGTGACTGTGGCTGATTGACATTTGTGTTATATCATGGTTTCTGGGCAACGGTTTTAAAAATCAATGAGGGGTATCATGGGTAAGGGAACTTGGGACTAGGGAACAGTAAGACCTGTGTGTGTGTGTATATACAGAGGTATATTTATATTTGTGTCACCCAGTGTACAACACCCACTATATATAGGTGTTCGTGGGCCAGAAATAAATATATTTAAAAAAAAAGAATAAATAAATAAATCTATGAGTGCTCAACTCCACTGCATGAGTCTGTATGCCTTTGACATCAGAATAAATATATCAATAAATAAAACGTATGCGCTGCTTGGCTTTAACATTCCCGGCACGGCCCCCTTTCCGGATGTTTCCGTCCAGTTCAGTAGAACTTCAGAACCGGGTCGACGCTGCTCATCTCATTCCTTTGGCTTCTGACAGGTTTTTGTTCTGTTCGTCCCGGCACTTATCGGACCCTCAGACCCTTCCGCTCTTGAACTCTGGCGGAGGACAGCGCTCTTATCTCCTGAGGTGCAGCTGGGACTGTGTGTGGAGTTTCTCAGGTCCCCTCAGAAGGCCTCTGAGCTGGCAGGGACTGTGTTCCTGAGCCACAGTGCTCGTTGTAAACAGTGCGCTCCCACACTCCTGAGATCCCACTCTCCTGAGATCCCACTCTCCTGAGATCCCACACTCCTGAGATCCCACACTCCTGAGATCCCACACTCCTGAGATCCCACTCTCCTGAGATCCCACACTCCTGAGATCCCACTCTCCTGAGATCCCACTCTCCTGAGATCCCACACTCCTGAGATCCCACACTCCTGAGATCCCACTCTCCTGAGATCCCACTCTCCTGAGATCCCACACTCCTGAGATCCCACACTCCTGAGATCCCACTCTCCTGAGATCCCACTCTCCTGAGATGCCACTCTCCTGAGATGCCACTCTCCTGAGATGCCACTCTCCTGAGATCCCACACTCCTGAGATCCCACTCTCCTGAGATCCCACACTCCTGAGATCCCACTCTCCTGAGATCCCACACTCCTGAGATCCCACTCTCCTGAGATCCCACTCTCCTGAGATCCCACACTCCTGAGATCCCACTCTCCTGAGATCCCACTCTCCTGAGATCCCACTCTCCTGAGATCCCACACTCCTGAGATCCCACTCTCCTGAGATCCCACACTCCTGAGATCCCACACTCCTGAGATCCCACTCTCCTGAGATCCCACTCTCCTGAGATCCCACACTCCTGAGGTCCCACACTCCTGAGATCCCACTCTCCTGAGATCCCACTCCACTGACCCCACTGTACTGAGCACTGCAGTGCTCGTTGTAAACATTGCATTGCTCCAGGGGAAAATGCAATGTTTTACAACGAGCACTGCAGCTCTGTACAGTGGGGTCAGTGGAGTCGGATCTCAGGAGTGCGGGAGCGGACTCTTTACAACGGGCACTGTGGCTTAAGGGCCTTGCTCAAGGGCCCAACGGCTGTGCGGATCTTATTGCGGCTACACCGGGGATCTAACCACCGCCCTTTGCGTGTCCCAGTCATGCAGCTTAACCACTACGCTAAACAGTGTGCCCACTCTCTTCAGATCCCGCTCCTGCCCCCACGGTGCGGATGGCCGTGTTATCCGCTGAGCAGGAGAGGGGCTGATGCACAACACAGGGCCGATCCATTTCGGGATTTTGTGCCAACTTCTGCTCTTAATTACTTAATTAGCTCAATCATATCTTGATCTGACATCTGTATGAGCTACAGACACAGACTGCCAGTGTATCCTAAAGATGTTACTGTGCTCCAGTAAAGGAGTGAATCAGTCAGAATTGTCAGAAAACAAACTACGGTAATTTGGCTGGAATGAAAACCTGCATGTAGACCGGCCCTTCAGGACCGGAGTTGTGCACCCCTGGACTAATGGTATAGATGGAAAAAGCTGAAAGTTCACAAGCGTGGTCTCTGTCTGTCCCATGAACATGGGAGCAGCATGTTCATGACTGGGACCCGGAAGGTTGGTGGTTCAAGCCCCGGTCTAGCCACAATAAGATCCGCACATTGCTCCAGGGGAGGATTGTCCCCCGTGTAGTCTAATCAACTGTAAGTCACTTTGGATAAAAGCGTCGGCTAAATGACTGTAACGTAATGTTAATTACATGCTCATCTAACTCATTTCTTTCCCCCCCCCTCCCCATCCCTCTCTCCCGCAGTATGGACGGAGCAGACCTTTGCTTTGAGATCGTGAAGAGGGCGGACGCTGGTTTCGTCTACAGCGAGGCAGTCGCCAGGTACGATCTCGTTTTCGTGCCCCTCCCGTCTCCGAAACGAAGAGACGCGGTCCGCTGTCTGCCTTTACTGCATTATCCCCTCCGAGGGCAAAATGAGGAACACTGGTGACTGTGCAGACATTTGTGTCATTTTAACAAACTTTTTATGCAGTGACTGCAAAGTGTTTCATATCTTTGTTTTCGGCGCAAACTCAGCTACAATATTATGGCAACAATAATTAGGGCAGAATCATATGTTGGTTGTAAATTGCTCTAGAATCACACAAATTGTGAATATTGGTTGTGAACATGTGAAGGAATTATGTAAAAACATACTAATCCAGCGGGTAGCTGGTTGACCAGTTCAGACCAGCTCCATACTCAACATGGTTTGACCAGCTCAAGCTAGGTTTTGAAACCGCGGGTAGCTGGTTGGCCAGTTCAGACCAACTCTATACGCAACATGGCTTGACCAGCTCATACTAGGTATTTCAAGCTGGTCATAGCTGGATTTGACACCAGGGTAACTGATAAATGTACGCATAAGCAAACCCCCAGGAGTTGGTGGGGCTTTACTCCCATTGAGTATCACCCTGATCCGAGTTTCGAGTTATTACTTACGAGCATTATTATCATATTATTACTGTCATATACTCTCAACAAGCACAAGGCAGCAGAGCAATGCATACAATCATGTAGATACGGGTCTGGAGCTTCAGTTAATGGATCAACCATCAAAAAATGTCATCCAAGTGACTTTCACCGTGGAATGATTGTTGGTGGCAGACAGGGTGGTTTGAGTATCTCAGAAACTGCTGATCTCCTGGGATTGTCAAAGCTGACAGGTGACAGTAACGCAAATAGCCGCACATTACAACAGCGGTATGCAGAAGAGCGTCTCTGAACACATCGTAACTCTTAAGTGGATAGGCTACAGCAGCAGAAGCCTAAGACACAAGTCTAATAAATACCTAAGAAAGTGTTCACTGAGTGTATATATTAATATTATGATATTATTACTTCTGCAGTTGCATTGCCTTTACATCATGTGTTGTGTAATTGTTATTTCCCCTCAATACCGTGTTTGACGTCGAATGCAGAAGTGGTGGATGGGTACCAATAACCGCAGAGAGCAGTACCTGTGGGCTATTCTTTTGAAATGCGAAGCGTTTCAGAGAAGAGGAAGGAACACATTCTGATGAAACGCTAATATGTGCGTTTCATCGTGCTGAGAAGTGGGCACAAGCCTAAGCCTTTCAGTTTTATGTTGACTCAAAGGACGCCACTCAAGGGAATAGCTGCTTGTGGGCTTTGCCTCATTAAGCTGTAACTGACATTTCCGCGCTTTAGTCTTTTAAAAACTCAGAAATATTACATCAGAATTTAGGTTATTTATTCTTCATTTTAGGTATGCTGTATGCTTTATTTTGGTTTATACTTTTAGCCTGCGAGTGTCCTCTATTGTGTGTGTGTGTGTGTTTGTGTGTGTGTTCATCGAGGCTGAAGTGAAAATCTTTGAGTTTAATTGTTATGTTTTGTTCAGGGATCTCCTTCGAAGAGGAAACCTGAGCCAATAAATAGTTAATCTTACAAGATCTTGTTTTATAAGTCTGTGCTCAGCCAATTATAAACAGCAGAAAGGTTAGGTTTTCATATTTATTTTTCCTTTTTTTTTTTATTTCTCTATCGGGACCAGTCCCTGTTTGCACTCCGGAGGTAACATGGGGCCTCACTAAAAGTTAAGAGTGTGTAGTCCTCATCCTGTACTTCAGAAATGATCGCAGTTCCCATCACTTCCCGTCTAACCGGCTGTGGTGTGAGCGTGGAGGACCCGGAGTTGAACTCGCAGCTCTTTCTTTTAAAACGGCACGCCAGGAGCCGCGGTGGCGCAACAGGCTACGACGCAGCAGACTTGCTCTTGCGGTTGCAGTTTGCTGCAGTTGCACACAGGGGACCGGGGTTCGATTCTCGGTCCTGCCAAAAGCCAAGTTTGGCCGGCTCACGTGGGGCAGCAATAATTGGCTCGCTGCTCCAGAGGGAGGGACTTGGCAGGGTGCGAATAGCATTTGTTTTGGATGCAGATATTCCCCATTGAGCTTGCCTGGTGCGTGCGTTACTGCCTGCACGGAGAGGGGCAATTGAGTGGGGTTTACACTTTTGGGGGTTCATTTCATTTGTTCCAATACACCAGGCAAGGGTTAGTCAATTGCGGAAAACTTATTTGAGTCCGAAACAGGTACTGTTCGAACCCGGGACTTGTGGATTTCCGGGTGTCCCCATTGTAAGTCACCGCTGATGATGCGAATCGACAACCTTGCCTGCTGAGAGAGGCCTGTGAGTCACACTCTGGCCAGCAGAGGGCGCTTATCCCATCTGTAATCATGACTGTGCCGTAGATTTCTTTATATAAACAGTGATGATGTCGCCTCCCACAGCACAGGTGTAGGGCTGTGGCCGTCTCGCACACTAAAGGCGTATTTTGGACAGGTGGGACTATGACACTGGAAAATAATCAGCATGGACTGAAAATAGCCTGAAAAGAGGAACTGGGCTATAGTTTCATATTGATTTCTGTAATTGTTCTGAGACGAAGGGTCTGGATTGTAGTTTTTGCTGAGCTGTGCTTTTTTTTTTTGTATTGTATTTTTTTAAAAAAAAAAAGAAGAAAAGCGTTCCTCTTGGTTGCACCGGTTTCTGTTCTGGTCCTGGTTCATTTTCTCCAGTCTGGCCTCTCTCCAGCAAAGCACTTTTCTGCTGAGTTCAGGCCGTGTATTAACCTGATGAAATGATAATGGAGGCGTTTATTACACATGTGGACGGGAGCGCTAGATGCTTTTATTGGAGGTGTGCGTGCACAAATGGCATTACGAATCACACGCTTTACCGATTCGCCTTTACCTCCCCCTGTTTAAAGAATAATCCGGTCCGTTCTCTTCCTGTTTCACTTCGTTATCTAACAGTCTAAAGCCAAATAAAGCAGCGCCGCATTATCATTTCTGTGCCGTTCGTCTCTGTTTCAGCGTGATGGTTGTTGAAAGGATCCTCGGAGCCCTACGAGTTGATTAATCTTACAGCCGCTAAGCTTATAAACTGAGCTTATTGCTTTGTTTTGGTGAATTACTATAGTGACATCTTTGGTCACCTTAGTTTTACTAAGGTGCATCGCAATTTTTTAAAAATGATTTTTAAAAAATGGGGAATTAGTTTTTTTCCGAGACCGTTTTGCCTGTCGTTGAGCACCAGTGCCCGATTGCGTAAAACACCTGAAGTTGTTTCCCTTAACTCTGACACTTAAGGGTTGATTTCCCCTTAGCTATGGGAATTATCTGAGGGTGTTGTATATAAACCCTTAGACATTTTTCTTAGGTAAGGGGAAATGTTCTTCAGGAGAATTAACACTTTTTTGCAACTGGGCACTGGTTGTCACCAGTACTTAATTCCCAGCAGACGCTGTTGAGTATCTTTGCTCTCACAGTCTTGTATCACGTCCGATCTGTGCCCAGAACTGCCTATGGTACATAATTGGCCATTACTTTGTCCAGAGAAGTGTGGGATATCGGTTGCTGGGACAAATCTTTAACTCATCGCGCAACAGCGACCTCTGCTGGTCAGCAGGGGACCTGCAGTCTGCCCGCACAAGCTACTCCCTCAGATTCAGTGTCTTCCCCAGCTAGAACCCTGCTGAGCTGTGGCTTGACATCACTTGTTCCAGAGGGGTGTGGGCTTGTCTGTGCCCACTAGCACACACATTACACAAAGAAGAAGAAAAAAAAAAATAGACATTTTAAAAATAAAATGGCCGGACATTCACTGGTAGAATCACTGCGGGATTATCCTCAGCTGCTGTACACTGCGGGTAGCTAAACTCGCCTTTTAAAAACTCAGGTGTTTTAGCGTGTGTATGAGGTTAACAATGCGAGCATAAAATGGAGAGAGTGACCACATAGCCCTGTTTTGAACAAACCCATTTGTATTGTTTTGGGGTTGGGAACAGGCTGAGAGATTCTGGGCAGCCCTGGGCGTGTCCGTGTATTCGCAGACAGTGGAGGAATGATGCAGGATTTTATCCTGACTGGCACTTGCATAGCCTTGGATGCGCTCAAAGTGTGGCACTTTAGCACTTCACAGCTGAAGGAGCTGTTTGTTTAAATATGTGCTCAGTGGCTCCTCCTGCATTCTAGGGCTTTAAGTGAGCTGGCTAGCCATTTATATTTTATACTTATTTAGCCTTTGTGCAATCAGGCAGGCGATTTAACCCTTTGAGTCGATCTTTTGGAATGTTTTTTTCCCCAGTCCGTGTTCTAGAACTCCATTGCTTCTGGCCACCAGCAGTGATTCCGTGAAGAACATTCTAATGACATATCTGTGATCTTATGCGTCAGAACAACGCTACTCCACACGTCCTCATGTCTGCAGGCATGTGCTTCAGCCGTGCGCTACGCCACCCGATTTCACTAATTAGCTTATCTCAACCAAAGCACGTGAAGGTGTGGTGTAGCACACAGTCGGAGCAAATGCCTGCAGACACTGTGGCCCTGGAGTACATGGGCCTGAGTGTAGCGGTGCTGTAGCATGCTGCCTTGAAGGTTTAAGAACCCCGTTCTCCTTTGCAGTGAAGGCCAGCCTCAGCAGTGCAGTGGTGCATTCTGGGAGGCTGATTTGACTGAAAAGCTTTCCCTTTCTCTTTCAGCCACTACATGCGTCAGATCCTCGAGGCGCTGCGCTATTGCCATGACAACAACGTCATTCATCGGGATGTCAAGGTAGGGTTACTCCTTTGTCTTGGTGAATATGGCTGCTTGATAGGTCGGCAGTGGTGTCCGCTGTTTAAATGTTACAGTGCAGGAACGTAAAGGTATCTTGCAGGAGAACAGACCAGTGAGCCTGTCTTGGCGTTTCATTAGTCTGTATCCCAGAGTTTAACCTGCTGCTGTGTGTTAAAAGGATGGCTGGTTCTTAGAGGATAGCAGACTGGACCGACCGTCCCCTTAAGGTACATTTCTGTGTGTGGATGGGGCCTCACGGTCTGGTACTGTTCTGAACTGGGAGCCCCAAATTGGTGCCGTATAATGAAGCAATATCACAGGAGAGGGAATATGTTATGGTGTAAATCTGCACGGCAGTCAAGACGTATCGATCGAGCGTTCATTAAAAAGGCGGACTAATCTCAGGCCGGCGATGAGGTCGGAGTGCTGCTGTACTTTATATCAGCACCCGGGGAATGCGTCTCGGCCAATCACAATCCGTGGTCGGAACTAACTGTTGAATGAATAATCGACGGTGGCATTGCCTTTGAGGAGGAGGGGTTTCAGACCACAGGTCTGGTCAGAAATATCTGTCTGTAAGGCCATTATGTCCACTGGCCACACATTCACTGCCCCTGATCGCCCCGGGATCACAGTCCGGGGCTCGAAGCGATGCGGCTTGAAGAAGGCGTGTCGATCTCTTTCCGGTTGTCGGGGGGAGGTGAAACGGTTGTGGCAGAGTTTCCTCAACTAACGCCAATTCAATCACCGCTGAACGGCCGCTACGCTACGACCTAGGATGTCACGTACTCACTACATCCTTTCTGTTCTTAAAGTATCGTTCCTGATCAAGGCTTGTAAATGTACAGCGGGGTCCAAAAAGTCTGGGGCCACATGGAAAATCTGCGATCCTGGAAGTGAACAGAAGGATTTTTATTTTATTTTAAAACAAAAAAGTTACTTCAAAGCTTTGCAAGAACTACTCGAAGACCAAAGCAGTGCACCCCATTCAAGGAGTGCTGCACAGTCACCTGACCTCGACCACATCGAACATTCATCATCCAGAACTACCGCCCGGTATCTCTTCTTCAAAAACAATAGAACAAGCCGCTTCTAGTGAACTTTCTTCTTTCTTTTCTAACAATAACCTGCTAGACCCCCATCAGTCTGGCTTCAGATCTGGCAATTCGACAGAGACCACACTCCTCTCCGTCAGTGAGTCACTCCATGCCGCACGAGCAGTCTCCCTCTCCTCTGTCCTCATTCTTCTAGATCTCTCTGCTGCCTTCGACACTGTGGATGACTCCATACATGTCACCCCCCTGCTTACTTCCCTCCACTGGCTGCCTGTCATGGCTCGCATCAAATTCAAAACATTGGTGCTAGCCTTCCAAGCAGTTAATGGGTCTGCCCCAGCTTACCGCCAAAGAATCATCAGACCCTACACCCCTGGCAGACCTCTTTGTTCAACCTCCACAGGCCGCTTGGCACCTCCCCCTCTCCGAACTTCCACCTCACGCTCATGACTACTGTCTGTTCTGGCTCCACGGTGGTGGAATGAACTCCCCATTGAGGTCGGAACTATAGAATCTCTCCCCACCTTCAAGCGCAAACTGAAGACGCACCTCTTCAAGCAGCACCTCTCCCCGTCCCTCCCCACCTCCCTGTAAACCTTAATTGTTGTCTTTCTGTGATTTACTTGTGTGTCAGGATGTTTAGTTTGGCTAGGTAAGCAGTGTTTGGCTAGGTAAGGGGTTTGTTCACACATTTGCGGTATTACGATTTAAAAAAATAAAACAATAAAAAATGGATCAAATAGGCCCTGGTCCTTATCTTTGTTGTGCAGGTAGCAGTTGAAATTGTACTTCCCTCTAGGGTCTTTCAGCGCACTTATCCCTGGTTATGGGTATGCACTTTGCACTTTGTTGTACGTCGCTCTGGATAAGAGCATCTGCCAAATGCCATCAATGTAATGTAATGTGACATTAACACTCGTTATTTCAGCTGATTAGTGATTTGTGCCTCCTCAGACCTCCTTTAATTGCCTCTTCAATGAGTTCTCTGTGTATTGTGCGTATCTGTGTTTGTGTGTGTGTGTGTCTGAGTGTGTGTGTGTGTGTGTGTGTGTGTGTCTGTGATTTTTTTCCCCACGAGAACTAAGTAAGGACAAGCAAGCCGTTAATAATATTGTAGGTGATGATGATGTTGCTGTACAATTATGCTTTGTCTAGGGCTAAGCACCGCTACGATTTGTCTTCGTTATTTCTCACTATCTCAGGGTGGGCAGTGATCTCGGAATAACAATGTTGGAATAACAATATGACTCTGGCTTCTCTTATTTCAGTGTTACCATATACTTCCTGGGTATTAACTTTTTACCGTTGATGTGACTTCAGCCGCTGAATGTTGTGGGCTTGCGGGAAGAAAGAGATTGTGTGGAAGGTGTTATGCTTTTTTTGGAATGGAACAGGAAGTCACGGTCGTGACTGTTGTTTCCCCCTTAAAGGGACGGTTCACTTTCTGGGGAATTACCTGAGGGTGTTGCCTATAAACCCTCAGGGGAACTTAAGGGAGACCTTAAGGGGAAATCACACTTAAGGTGGTCCGAGCAGCAAAAGGGGTCCGAGGAGCAAAACTGCAGTTGTTGTTTTTCTGTTGTTGCTATGTGACAGGCTAGTCTTCCTAGGGTCCACACAAAACATGCAGTACAGGTTTAAAAACCCTGTGGAAAAAAAAAAGTAAATACAATGTCAATGAAATTTTGACCCTTACAAAGTAATTTCACAAGCAGACGAGCAAAGCGTCTTACCATCCCTTCGAGGGGGAAACGACAATTAATTCTGTGACGTCCTGTTCCATTTTTTCTTTCAGGGCGGCCTGTAGCGTAGTGGTAAAGGCACATGACTGGGACCCGCAAGGTCGGTGGTTCGATCCCCGGTGTAGCCACAATAAGATCCGCACAGCAGTTGGGCCCTTGAGCAAGGCCCTTAACCCTGCATTGCTCAAGGGGAGGATTGTCCCCTGCTTAACCTAAGCCGCATGGAACAGCACCCCGGGGGGTTAGTGAGATCGGCACACACAACAGCACCCCGGGGGGTTAGTGAGATCAGCACACACAACAGCACCCCGGGGGGTTAGTGAGATCAGCACATACAACAGCACCCCGGAGGGGTTAGTGAGATCAGCACACACAACAGCACCCCGGGGGGTTAGTGGGATCAGCACATACAACAGCCCCCCGGGGGGTTAGTGAGATCAGCACATACAACAGCACCCCGGGGGAGTTAGTGAGATCAGCACATACAACAGCACCCCGGGGGGTTAGTGAGATCAGCACACACAACAGCACCCCGGGGGGGTTAGTGAGATCAGCACACACAACAGCACCCCGGGGGGTTAGTGAGATCAGCACACACAACAGCACCCCGGGGGGTTAGTGAGATCAGCACACACAACAGCACCCCGGGGGGTTAGTGAGATCAGCACACACAACAGCACCCCAGGGGGTTAGTGAGATCACCGCTTTTATGTCTGGGGTCAAATTGACCCCTACAGTTCAAATAAGCTAAATTATAGCAATAGAACCATTTTAACACTTCTATTTTGTCGCCTTCTTATTCTACTCCCAAATGACTAGCCTTTTATCTGAGTCTGTGAGAAACATCTAATTTTAAGGAAGTGAAAGTTTGGCACCTGTATTGGGAAAGTGCCACCAGAATCGTTCACAAAGAAATCTGAGATGAAAATGAAAATGGTTGTATATTTTCGGAATTTTTAATACAGTTACAGAGGGTCAAAATAACCCCATACAACAGATGCAAAGTTGATACAGTCGTAATATATTGGTTAAGTGTCTTTTTCGGTAAATTCTGTTTTTAAGGGTGTAGGTTTGTGGTTCAGTCTTCCTCTCCCTCTCTACCCCCAGAACCAGTCACAGGGCGCTTTGTCTACACGTCCAGCAAACAATGTCTCTGTGGATGTATTAGAAATAATATAACAAGTGCAGCATGTATCCTTAAATATTCACAGATGAAAATATGGCCTGAATGTAAAGTTTGTTTGAAAAAAAAAAAAAAAAAAAAAAAAAAAAAGAAGCTGTTTGAATGGCCAGTTGACTGACCTAGATTGTACTTGTGGTTGATGGTGAAGGAGCCTGCTGGAAGGACCTCAGCTCTGCAGACGTTATAAACACCAAACCTGATGAGCCAATAGCTTCTCTGTGCAGTGGTACATGGTTGCTATGCGATCAGCTGGCTGTGGGACTGTGTGTTTGCTGGTAAATGTCTGCCTTTGTGACTCAGACCAGGACAGGAAGTAGACGAGGCGACACCACTAGGCTCTCTGTTCTGCCTACATTACATTCACTTCTGTCAAAATAAAGCAGCAAAGCATTCACACACACACACACACACACACATGCACTCACTCACAGACATGCACACGTGCACGCACGCACACAAACACACACTCACACAGACACACACACACTCTCTGACGCACACAGAAATGCTTGTATGCACAATATTGCAGTGAGCAATGTGTCTTGTGCAGCATCTTGTTAACTCTTAAAACGCAGTGTTTACTTCATATGTTGTAGAGTACTGGACCACCGCACTATTTCTGGTGTTTTAAAGGTTAACACCGGCAGAATGAAAGCGCTGTTCCTGACCACAGCTGCAGCAACTGTTTGCAGCATTGAAAGTGGATTTGCAAGAGATCGGCGTCTTGGCAGAACCGTCTGACCGTGAGAACCAAAAACGAACGCAGCGCTATTCAGTAGTTTTGTAGGGGTGGGCTGGTGGGCTTGTGGGTTTTTGCAGACGCTGTTTTGTGTAATACAGTGTGCTTATTTCACAACTCGGGTCAGCTCGAGTTTGAGAGCTGAAGTGCTTTTAAGGTCCATGAATGTCGCAGTGTAAATGATTCTAATTAGCTGGCCTTGGGCAAGTTTGTTTCATAGAAGATTGCGGAGGAGGTCATTGGATATTGAATACAGCTTTGGCATGACACACCAACGATCTTAAGATCAAGATCTTGAGCATTTGGGCTGAGCCGCGGTGAAGACAGATAAGATGCAGCGGACTTGCGGTTGCAGTTTGTTGCAGTTGGCACACCGGGTCATGCCTCGGTCACGAGCATGAGACGAGACGGTTTTTAAGAAGGCGTGTCGCTCTCCTTCGGTGGTGTGGGCGGTGTATCCCCCAGCTAACAGTAATTGGATTAGATGGGGTACAATTGGCTACCAAACTGGGAGAGAAAAGGGAAAAATCTGAAATCAATTTATTTAAAAAAGTAAAAGTAAAGATTAATGTCACAGTCCAGCGTTCTGGTTCACAATTCCGCTGCTGTTCTTTTTGAGAATGACGACTAAATGTAAAGAACACGTGATATGGTGGAAAACTGTTGGTGGCCTCTTGAAATGGGTTTTTGTTATCAAAGTCAAAGCCATCGTCGCATTTCACTCGAGTCTCGGCGTATGGAGGGCTTTAGTTACGCTGCCCTTTTCATGACCTCTGATGCACCATGGTCTTGGTCCGCAGTGGAGAAAGAGCTTGCTTGGGCATTCAAGCTGTTTTCAGCCTTTGCCCCTTTGAGGAGTAGGTTTATTTGATTTTATTTTGATTTTTTGTGCAAAATTGTTCAAAATTCAAAAGTCAGTGTCTGAGAACCACATTTCTTTCAATTACCAGTAGTGATGGTTACATCGGCATTAGAATGTTACTCACTTCTGACTCTGACTGTTTTTTGGGAGGGGGGGGAGAAAAGAAACGCCACTAGATAAAACTGTCACTAGAATACTGCGGTGTGGGACTTTAACAGACACTGCAAGGCTAATGCAAAAAAAACAACAACAAAAAACAGTTTCTGTGGCCTCAACATATTTATGTCTGCGTTCTCAAGTTCACAAGAAGGTTCTTTTTGTGGATATTAAGGATCCAGAGAGATCTTTATCTTGAAAGATCTTGTGAAGTTTGAGGCGTTCACACCTCTGCACGGCTGATTTGGAGATAGAAAAGATGTTTTGCATGCTATAAATACGCCATTTCTAGATGGTGCTTGGTTAGCCGATAAGGCAAAAATTAAGCGGGGCGTGCATCTTTGAATATTGCGTTACATTACATTTTATATGGCCATCGCTTTCATCCAAATCGACTTACAGTTCATTCGACTAGGCAGGGGACAATCCCCCCCTGGAGCCATGTGGGGTTAAGGGCCTTGCTCAAGGGCCCAACAGCTGCATGGATCTTACTGTGGCTACCGTGGGACTTGAACCACAAACCTTCCAGGTCCCAGTCAAGCACCTTAGCCACTGAATTGCTGACTCTGGCATACGCTGCAGCCCAAAGACCAGCCCCTTCCTTCCTTCCTACCGGACATCATTCGACCGTACACGGCGGCTCGACCACTCGGGTCAGACTTGCACTCCCCGTCGCCCGTGTCAATGGTTCTGGTCTTGACCGTGGAGCTGCTCCACCTTACAGTAGCTCCCCGTTCCTCTGAGAACTTCTCAGTCTCTGTCCATGTTCTGCCTGTTCTGTTGGCCTGTTGTATTGTGTTGTGTGTGTTCTGTTGCCTTGTTGTGTTGTGTTGTGTTGTGTTGTGTAGCGTAGTGGTTAAGGTAAATGACTGGGACACACAAGGTCGGCGGTTCTAGTCCCGGTGTAGCCACAATAAGATCGGCACAGCCGTTGGCCCTTAACCCTGCATTGCTCCAGGGGAGGATTGTCTCCTGCTTAGTCTAATCAACTGTACGTCACTCTGGATAAGCGCATCTGCCAAATGCCAATAATGTAATGTTAATGTTGTGTGTTGTGCTGTGCTGTGCTGTGTTGTGTTTGTTTATGTGTTGACTGGCTGTAATACTACTCCTCTGCAGGGCTACTCCCAATCTAGTGTCACTTCCCTGTAACACTTCTCATGATCTTCTCACACTCATGTCACACTTTTGTCTTCAGCTCTCTAAACGTCTCGTATTGTGGAAAATGACATTTCCCTTGCTATATACGGATTATAATACTGTGAAATTATCAAAACTCGCAGTCCCCAAATAAAACCACGTACCACTGCACAGAGAAGCTATTGGCTCATCAGGTTTGGTGTTTATAACAGCAAAGCTGAGGTTCTTCCAGCAGGCTCCTTCACCATCAACCACAAGCACAATCTAAGTCAGTCAACTGGCCATTCAAACATCTTCTTTTTTTTTTTTCCTTTTGTTTTTCAAACAAAGCTAGCTGGCCAATCAGAATAGAGGTTTTGTTGAGGTCAACCAGCCTTGAAGACACAGCCACTAAAACAGCCTGCTCTTGGTAAAGCTCATGACAGGCGCTGGAGAAATGGACATCTGAAACTGGATAGAGATCGTTTTCGGTACTTGAGACCACACAAACGCCGATTCCCGATTAGGGCGGAGTAATGACCGAGGGCGGCCAATCATAGGCTGTAAATGATGAGGCGTTCTGCCCTCAAACAGGCAAGCGAGTGTCGGCTGTGGAAAAGCCGTGTTTATCTCACCATCCTCGTACAACAGCTCTTTGTCATTCCTGACTGTGAGAAAAATGTCTGATTTTACATATGGGCACGGAGAGGCAGAATAATGCCCTGGAAAACGCTGCGGAACGGGCCTGGGTTTGTTTGCTTGCTTTCTCCGTTGGGACTGTCACGGTCGGCTAGTCCGGCCTATTGGGAATGCACAGACAACTCCGTTTTCCAATGGGTGCCAGGCACGTATCACATTTCACCCCCGGTTTACGCTGGAGAAAAAGTGTGATATCAGTAATTGTTATCTGTCAGTCAGTGGAGGGTGCAGCCGAAAGGGATGCTCCTCGTTCTCCCTGAGTTTAAGTTTAGTCCGTTGTTTAAAGTGGCAGCATGTAGCCGAGTGGCTAAGGTACATGTACCACTTGTGGGACCCACAAGGTTGGTAGCCACAATCAGATCTGCACAACCGTTGGGCCCTTGAGCAAGGCCCTTAACCCTGCATTGCTCCAGGGGAGGATTGTCCCCTGCTTGGTCTAATCGACAAAGTCGCCTTGGATAAAAAGCATCAGCTGAATAGCGGTAATGTAATGTAATGTAATGTAGTGTCATGCTGAGGGGAGTTTTCGGGAGACGTCAGGTCTACTTTACACGGGGCCCAAAATAAAAGGGGGGCGCTCAGAAACGGGGGTTTTTTAAGACCATTTCGCTATTTTAGCGCAACCACATACACTTACGGCTGCTCGTCTGCTCCCAGGTAGAGCTCAGCTCAGTCTAATCTTCTGACATAGAGATGAGTCGCACTCCTGCCCTTGAAGCTGACGACAGCGGTTTGTATTTAGAGCAGGGGTGTGCAGTGAGGGACTATCTGCTTCAGGATTCAGTGTCTTGATCGGGTGTTTGTGTGTGCACTAGCGACAGCTCTACACTGCACGTGCATCCTAAAGACGTTACTCTGCTCAAGTGCAGAAGTGAACCAGCATCACTTCTAGAGCTGTAAGAAAAATTAATGAACTTAAATCGATTGGAACAAAAAACAGCTCAGATGCCGGCCCTCCAGGACCGCCGGAGTTGTGCAGTCCCTGATTTAGACCGAAGAATCGTTCCCCCTGTGTAAAAAAAAAAACGACCTTGGATACCAGGGTTCTCCTTATCATGAATTCCTCTCCCTTCACCACGTTGCACAGTAATGTCCCTGCTGGGGCACGGTCTGCCCTGGTCGTCTGGTGTCTGACCTCACTTAAAGGAATAAGCACTATTATTAAATTCAGCTTTCAGGCTGTCTTCAGTTTTTGCGCACTTAATAGGGCAGAACAATTGAGTGAAATGAGTGGAATTAGGAAGCTAATCTGCGTCCAGATAGCAAGCGTAAAATTTGTCTTTTGTCAGCGCGAAACTCACAGTGAAAACGTGAAATTGTGTTTTTACGGCCGAACGCCTTCATAAATCTTCATGTGAAGGATACCTTTGTGCGTGAATACTTTCCCTTTCCACCATCAACTATAGGTACAAACCTGTGCACTTTGCCTTAAATGAAAAGTTATCTGTGCACGGCAATTAAATATTTAAAATTAAATTAAATTAAATTAAATTAAATTAAATTAAATTAAATTAAATTAAATCTTTCAATTTACGCAGCATGGCCATTATTAAAAAAAGATTTTTTTCAGTAGCAGACTGGAATATACTGCTTGTTCTCACTTCTTCTTTTTTCTTCCTATCTGTATTTGTGTGTCAGATCACGTGACAGTATTATTTACACTGACCAGCATGGTCTTTAGTGTTTGTTTTCGTTTGGGGAAAAAAAACGAAGTGGTTCGTTCTGAGCCATATTGTGCACATTTATAAAAGTTTTCATTTTAATCATTAACATTTCTGCCTCACAAATATGGTGGAAGGTCTTTACATGAACATTCGGATGTGTCAATATGGGCGTCATTATATTTCGGCCGGTGAAGCCATTGATCCGTCCGTACAACATTGATGAGGGGTTTGATCCACTACTCAATTTATTAAATTTCACTAAACTTTGTGTGCCGTGTTTCATAAGATTCAGTATTTAAGTCTTCAGTATTTCCTTCCTTTTTATGGCAAATAATGGTTCAGTAAAATATTTTTGGTGCAAAATAGAAATTTTTTTTTTTTAATTCAAATATGTATGGGTATAATCAGTTGAGGGGGTTTCGCTGAGTGTGCTTTTTGCACTTTTATCCCACACCTTTTGAGAACTGGAATCGAAAGGCCCGCCCGCCTCTGCGTTCTCTTCCCCCACCTCCTCCAGTGCGTTTTAGCGCAGGTAGTGAGCCAGGTGGTGTGGCCGTGCAGTTTCAGGAGGCTTCAGCGGATGGCTGCTGTGGTTTGAAGATTTCCACAGCGAGGCCTGCTAATCTGATGTCGCCCTGCACTGCTTCTGGTGACCCCCCCCCCCCCCCCCCCACTCCTCTGTGTTGACAGGGGGATTTTAAAACGACTCGGAAAATGAAGAAGCTCTGTTCTGTTTCACAATGATGTTATCTGATCCAATAATAAAATTGGCACGTTAATATTATTCGCAGAAACCAGAAGTGGTCTTTGAAGTTTATTGGTCATATATAATAAATACATTGTAATTATTTGTCATGAGATGTTATTTAGAGGAGAAGAAAAGAGTAATGGTAAAATAAAATAAAAATAGATAAAAACATTAGTATATATAAGTATATAAGTATATATGTAAGAATAACACCGTGTGTACAAAATTAATACAATGGCAGTTAAATAAAGTAAATAAATAAAGTGCAGTTCAACATTTAAAAACACCCAGATACAAACCATTCCTGAATCTGCTTATTATACCAACCATTCCCTTTCTAACACATACACCAACCATTACCCAATAATACCCATAATTCCCCATGGAGGTCAGAACTGTAGAATCTCTTTCCATCTTCAAGCGCAGACTGAAGACGCACCTCTTCAAGCTGCACCTCTCCCCGTCCCTCCCTACCTCCCTGCAAACATTAATTGTTGTCTTTCTGTGATTTACTTGTGTGTCAGGATGTTTTGTTTGGCTAGGTAAGCGGTTTGTTCATACATTTGCGTATTACGATTAGGGCGACATGGCTCAGGCAGTAAGAGCAGTCGTCTGGCAGTCGGAGGGTTGCTGGTTAGGGGGGTTAGGTGTCTGCTCCTGAGTAGCTGGTCGGTGCCTTGCATGGCAGCCAATCACTGTCAGTGTGTGAGTGTGTGTATGAATGGGTGAATGAGAAGCATCAATTGTACAGCGCTTTGCATAAAGGCACTATATAAATGCCAACCATTTACCATTTCCGATTCAAAAAAATAATAATCATAAAATAAAAAAATTATGATCAGTTGGGCCCTGGTCCTTATCTTTGTTGTGCAGGTAGCAGTTGAAATTGTGCTTCCCTCTAGGGTCTTTCAGCGCACTTATCCCTGGTTATGGGTATGCATTTTGTTGTACGTCGCTCTGGATAAGAGCGTCTGCCAAATGCCATTAATGTAATGTAACATACAGTACAGTGCAAAAGTCTTAGGCACCTGTATAACACTTTGTACAGATAAGATTCTTTCAACAATAATTCAATGAAAGGTCCGAAATAAACATACTATACATTTTACATTACATTTTAGTCATTTGGCAGAATAGGTGGTCAATATTTTTTGTGACCACCGGTTACGACGTTAAAATTGCATCACTTTTTTGAGATAGCCAACGCTGTCCTGCAGTTCTATAAGACAATCAGCAGGCATGTTGGAGAACTTGCCACAGTTACATCACATTACATTATTGGCATTTGGCAGACGCTCTTATCCAGAGCGACATACAGTTGATTAGACTAAGCAGGAGACGATCCTCCCCTGGAGCAATGCAGGGTTAAGGGCCTTGCTCAAGGGCCCAACGGCTGTGCAGATCTTATTGTGGCTACACCGGGATTAGAACCACCGATCTTGCGTGTCCCAGTCATGTACCTTAACCACAACGCTACAGGCCGCCCCCACAGTTCTTCTGCAGACTTTGGTTCTGATCTCAGACAGTCTTGATCATGTTTTTATGTAAACAAAAAGCATAAACATATATATAATAAAGTCTAGGGTGCAGTACGGTGCAAAATTTACCCGACACATACACCAACCATCACCCGACACATACACTAGTCTTTTTTTTTTGATGGTAGAGAAAGTGTAGAATGGATGTAGACTGGCATTTTGAATCAAAATATTTTGTTTAAATGACACACCTTTTCTGGACCTCTTTTCACCCTCAAAATCTGCGCAATGTGCGATCGCCGCGTGACCTGAAGGTGTTATTTCTGCTGTGATGTGCCCGATTTCACCTAAATCTACATCCTCTAAGATAGATTCACTTAACTGAGGGGATTTCCAGGCAGGTGTTGACGATGAAGGTGATTGTAATGCTTGTTAATCAACAGAAGTAAACAGACAGGCTCGGCAGCAGCGATGGGTGTTAGGAGAAGACGGCTGCCTCTTCTGTATCAAGCCCCTGGACCTTCCCTGTGGCTGCGTGAAGTCTTCTGGGCTTCTGGACCCTGAGGCCTCCCGTGAAACGGCACGGGCCTCGCCGTCGCCAGTCTCCCCCCACCCCCCATGCGCTACAGTCTCGTGGCCTTGGAGTTGGTGTTGGTGTTGGTGCGCTCCGGGTCCAGTTTGGACCCCGAGGTCTGGCTGCTCTGCTTGACGGAGCTGGCGCTCAGCAGCTCGGCCACGTGCCGGCGAAAGGCGTTGTCCAGCAGGAGGTACGTGACGGGGTCCGCCACGCTCCTCAGCGCCGCCAGCAGCAGGAGGCCGTTCTTCACCTCCACGAGGTCGGAGAGCGGGTGGCAGCCGGCGCCGCCGGCGCCGCCCCGCCGCTGGGCCAGGCCGATGAACGCCACCTTGAAGACGTGGTAGGGCAGCAGGCAGACCGCCAGCACCACCTGGATCACCACGATGTTCCGGGACACCCGCCGGTAGACGTGGTGCCGGTCCACCACCGCCGTGTTCCGCCGCGCCCGGCGCAGGTGCCGGTTCACCGACACGTAGGACGCCAGCACCAGCAGGAAGCAGAGGAAGGAGAGGGCGGTGGCCACCAGCGAGAACGTCTGGCTGCCCGTCCCGCCCACCTCCACCTCCGCGCTGTAGCAGGCCTGCCGGCTGCCGTTGGCCGCGCCCCGGGACTCCACCACCGAGTAGTAGGCGATGACGGGCACCACGAAGGCCAGCACGAAGGCCCAGATGCCCAGGCACACGGCCCGGGCGAAGCCCGCCTCGCGCAGCCGGCGGAAGAAGGCGGAGGGCAGGACGCGGGTGCAGGTGCTGGGCCGGCCCGCGTGGCTCTGCTGGGTCAGCGCCGCCAGGCGGCTCAGGGCGATCCAGGTGAGGATCAGCACGGCGATGTAGATGTTGATGTGCAGCACGGGCGTCACGCCGCCCACGGTCAGCCGGCAGAGCAGCTGGCGGGAGCCCCAGGCGTCGCCCGCCACGAAGTACGCCGCCAGCATGGGCATTGTGGCGCACAGCAGCAGGTTGGACACGCTCAGGTTGATCAGGTACACGTGCGTGGGCGTCTTGGCGGGTATCTTCCCCGCGAAGACCCAGAGGGACAGCGCGTTCCCCAGGGTCCCCGCCAAGAACATGAGGCCGCAGAGAATCGGCAGGATCAGGCGGGTGACGCTGGATGGGCACAGCGCGGAAATCTCCGTCAGCTCCGGTGACACGGACATGTTCTCCATGGATCTGCCGTGATAAAGAGATATATATATATATATATATATATATATATATATATATATGTATATATATATTTAACCTAATTTAATCTTCTACCAAAAAAAACCCCTACAGGGGTCACAATCTCTTTTGCAAGGGGGACCTGATATGAAACACAGTTACCCAACCAAACATTTACAAAATATATTTATTTATGGTTCATGAGGACATGTGTGTTTGGGGACAGATAGTCATCAAAGGTGAACAACCACATCAACAAGGCAAAGAAAGGCAACTACTTTATCTAAGATTATTTTATTTTTATTTTTATTTTTTTCTTCTAAATAATTTTTTCTAGTTTTTCCATTTTTCTCCGAATCGATAGCCAATTATACATTACATTACATTACATTATTGGCATTTGGCAGACGCTCTTATCCAGAGCGACGTTGATATTGGATGAATTATACCCTATCTAATCCAATTAGTGCTAGCTGGCGGTACACCGCCTTATGACCACATCCCTCGGGCGGCCCAGTAGGATCTTGCGACCCTGAGAGCGACTCGCCTTCTCCAAGCCGTCTCGTCTCAGTGAGACCGTTACTCACTTATGCGGCGATCCCACCGACCCTGCCAAGTCCCTCCCCCTGGAGCAGCGAGCCAATTATGCTGCTCCACGTGGCCAAACTCACCTCGGTGTGCAACTGCGACGAACTGCAACCGCAAGTCCGCTGCATTTTAGCCTGTTTCGCCACCGCGGCTCATCTCAACAGCTTAAGACCTAGTGACGTTGGTGTGTCATGCCGAAGCTATATCCAGTATCCAATGACCTCATAACTTTGGAGAAATGCTGCAATCTTCTATGAAACAAACTTGCCCAAGACCAAGACTAGGAGGGAACCTGCTGTTGCACCTTTAAGAAAGTCACTCTGTCTGATTGGCTTATTAATATCCCGCTGTAGTTGTACAGAACGTGTTATTTTCAGGTAAACGGGCCGATGATGTAGGATTTAGACGCACCTAGGGAGTGGTGTCTAGTAACCACAGGAGAAGCAGCAAAAAATTATCAATAAATCTAGATGAATAAGGCGCTGAGGCTTTTTTTATTGAGTCTCTCGCTGCCGACATTTTAATTGTAATTGGAAAGTTTAATGTGCTTAATTAAATTTAATTGTTGGTTTGGTGGACAGTTATTATAATGCAGAAGACAAGTCTGCCAAGCCCCTGCAGCTAAATGAATGTCTTTTACATCGCTTGTTAAACTGGTGGATATATTTTACTTCCCGCACAGTAATACAATATGTTTAAGTTCTGATTTAGATTTTAACCCTTTAAAGGGCCAGTTTTGAGCGGTGTTGATGTTCGCGAGTGACTGTGGCGTTATATTTGGAAAGAGACGTTGCTGTTGAGTTTTTTTTAATTTGTAAATTTCCGGAGGATTTATTACTGGGGAAAAAAAGAGCTCCATAGAGGTCCGTTATATCAGTAAAAAGAAGTTGTTGAATCTCGAAAATTTCAACGAAAATATTTGAATAGATAGTACTCTGTGGAGTAAGTAGAAGCATACTTTAATTAATTTCATGTTTATATGAACTGCCTAGTTAAGGTGGAAGATCAATTTGTGATTAGAATAACTGGACATTCTAATGCTGATGTAGCAATCGCGACTGATAATTGAGAGCTGTGAAGTCCGTTATAGGAGGAGGGGAGGAGGGTCACCCGTTTCTGAAGAAGGATCTCTAGTCTAGACCCTTGCTTGTCTAGGACAGAAATACAATGCACGTCATCGCATTTTCTAAAAGAAAACGAGGACGGAAAAGCATTACAGGTGGGAAAAGCATCACAGTAAACGGAAAGCGTGACCGAGAGACTGGACTCATTATGGAATCGACTCGTCCCCCCGTGAAGAGTGTTAATTGAATGTCCTTGCAAGGCAGTTGTAGAATGCATCATTTCATTCGTCACGAGAATTTTCTAAATGTGAAATTGAGGGAGGCAATGTAATAATGGTGCTCAAATATATGCGTATGAAAATGACGGTGGATTTGTGACACGCTTGATCGCCACGAGTCTAACTAATCAAGTGTCAAGTGTATGAAATGTATTGGACAAATAAACGGACACATTTTCGGCAGTGTAGGGGAAGCTCTGTGCGCAGTTTGCCTGACAGTGATGAAATGCACATTTTCTTCTTCTTTTTTAAAAAGATTTTTTTTCACATTTTTTCCCTTTTTCTCCCAATTTGGTAGACAATTATACCCTATCTAATCCTATTGGTGCTAGCTGGGGATACATCGGGTTACGACCCTCGGCGGCCCGGTAGGATCTTGCGACCCTGACGGCGACACGCCTTCTCCGTGCCGTCTCATCTCAATTAGACCGTTACTCGGTGGCGCTCCGGGCGCTGTTTGCTGCGGTCCCACTAACCCTGCCAAGTCCCTCCCCCTGGAGCAGCGAGTCAATTATGCTGCTCCACGAGAGCCGGCCAAACTCGGCATTTTGGCAGCACCAAAATACTCATTTTCTGTTCTACATTATGGACCGTCTCATTTTTCTGAGAAGAAGCAGAACACTAAGTATTGATGCCATTGTTATATGGAAGGTGATTTAGGAAAACACATAGCTTTTTTTCATTCTGTAGAAAGGGAATGAATACTAATAATTGCATTTCTTCCTAGTTTTGCCACCACTTTTTGGAGCTACAGTGTTGAAATACAGAGTGATTATTTTAAACCATGATAAACCATTGTTAGGCCACGTCACCATAGGGTCTGCCAAGGATATTGCTCAACCTAGACCGCAAAAAAACCCTTCTTTTTTTTTTTCTTTTTTTTACACCAGTGCATTGGCAATGTGCGTCCATATTCACGGTATTTAACTTATTTCACTTACAGTTGTTCATTTATTTTTTAAATCTTTTTATACATTTTTTAATATAGGAAACTGGGAAAAAAAACGAACACACACCCACTCCCCCCTGCTAATTTCAAATAAAACCTAGAGAACACTTGTACGTTAAAATTGTGCGCAATTCAAAACATATTATGTACAGCTGGCCAATATGCATATATTTCTGTACATGTTGGCATACTGTGTGTATACATGCATATATCCATACATTATATACTCATACAACCATGCATACAACCACGCACACATACATATTCACATATATATATATATATGTAATGCATATATAATTATGTACTGCATTCACAGCATGTGCTGGAGTTCTTATAAAATGTAACTGAGAATGAACAGACTATATAATGAATCGGCTTACCCTGGTTCCAGTTGTAGCACTGTGCTGTTATGTGGTGTGTGTCGGTGCGTGCATTAGTGTGCACTCCATGCTTCAGAGGAAGAGGAGGGGCTTAAGATGAGGAAGCTGTGGCTACAGGTGGATCTCTTCTTTTATCCTGCACTTTCTTGTCGTTTTTAGCTGCATCGTTCACCCCGCGTGTTTGCTGGTCGCAGATATAATGGCACTGCTGTTGTTGAATAAACGTTGTGCGGAAATCGCATGGTGTGTGACGATGGCGAGTTTCAGGGGGGGGGTGCTTGAACTGTGTTAGGTGGTGGAGATTTATCGTCGAGTGGATGTGCAATATTCCATATTAATTGACCTCCAAGTCGACATAGTGAGGAATGTAAAAGTCTGCGTCTTGAGCGTTGCTGGAGTGACCATTGTCTTTTTTCCTTCCGATCACCTCCGGTTTTATGCTTGCTCAGTAAAGCAGAAGTGTGTGTGTGTGAGGCGGTCGACTCGGCCTCTCGTGGTGAGAGAGCAGTGTCTGGTCTGCATGTCACTGAAGCTGGAGGTTTTGTGTTATTACACCCATCATCATGCTCTTTTATTATTGTTTTTATTTTTTTTCTTCCTGCCTGCAGTACACTCAGGAAAGGAATAGACATCGAGTTCATCTGGAGTTCAGCGGGGCTCAGTCTTTTCAGAGCATGCGTTATCTTGAATTGTGCCCCTTTTTTGATTTTGCATATGGTGTATACATTATTAGGTATTTATTAGACTAATCTTTCAGACGTATTGGTCTTTTGCTGCTGTAGCCTATCCACTTAGAGGTTTGAGGTGTTGTGTGTTCAGAGACACTCTTCTGCGTGCCACTGATGTGTAATGTGTGGTTATTTGCGTACCTTCCTGGCAGGTTTGACTGCTTTCATTCACACTGTGCTTTTGCCTTCAGAACTGCTGCTCACTGGATATTTTTTTGTTTTTCGCACCATTCTCTGCAAACTCTATAGAGACTGTTGTGTGTGAAAATCCCAAGAGATCGGCAGTTTCTGAGATTCTCAAACCACCCTGTCTGGTACCAACAAGTATACCACGGTCACAGTCACTTAGATCACTTTTCTTCTAACCCAATTCTGACATTTGGTCTGAAAAATAGCTGAACCTCTTGACCATGTCTGCATGTTTTTATGCATTTAATTGTTTGCCACATTATCGGCTGATTAAATATTTGGATCATCAAGACGATGTACGAGTCTACCCAATGAACGGCTTACTAAACTGTAACGGATTGCTTTTCATATCGTCCATTGTGAGGCCATTTACTTCACTAAAATTGCTTGTAATGAATGTGTTGAGGCATCTTTCTCAAACTCGGATTCATTTCGTTGAGCTTCCTGGTTCTTGAAGCCCTGGCCCCTCTTCGCCAGCATTGGCAGTGATGAGCGTGTGTTTCCGCCTGAGACGCGGGAGGTGCACTCTGCCTTAGATTCACT
This sequence comes from Conger conger, assembly GCF_963514075.1. Taxonomy (NCBI): domain Eukaryota; kingdom Metazoa; phylum Chordata; class Actinopteri; order Anguilliformes; family Congridae; genus Conger; species Conger conger. Next base: position 3,449,926 of record NC_083776.1, read on the forward strand.
GAAACCCTGTCGGCTAACGAACGCCGCCGGGCTGTTGCAATCTTTTGTCATGAGCCTTGCAGAGGGGCCACTTCCCCTCCATGTCCTGCCGGAAGAGGGCGCCGTTGCTCTGTGCCTTTAAGATGTCCCGTTAGATAACGCTGTACATTTGGACTGCCAGCGTTTCTGTGGCCTGTGGCACTTCTGCGTAGGAGCTTGTACCTATTACTGGATGTTGCTGCTCTCACTTGGTGACTGTTTGGTTATATTGAAATGACTGTGCCAAATGCCAATAATGACTGTGTGTGTGTCTGTGTCTGTGGTCTCTGTGGGCGTGTGCTCATATTTACACTGTGAGCACTTCATTAGGTATTTATTAGACATATTTTTTAGACGTATTAAGTCTTCTGCTGCTGTAGCCTATCCACTTAGAGGTTTGACGTGTTGTATGTTCAGCAATGCTCTTCTGCATACCACTGTTGTAATGTGTGGTTATTTGCATTGCTGTCACCTTCCTGTCAGCTTTGACCAGTCTGGCCATTCTCCTCTGACCACTCTCACAAAATGCAGAACTTCTGCTCACTGGATGTTTTTTGTTTTTGTCACACCATTCTCTGCAAACTCTAGAGACTGTTATGCGTGAAAATCCCTGGTGATCAGAAGTTTCTGAAGTTACTCAATCCACCCTGTCTGGCACCAACAATCATTCAATCAAAGTCACTTAGATCACATTTCTTCCTCATTTTGGGGAAGAAGCTGAAACACATTTGCATGCTTTTATGCATTTAGTCAATGTTTGCATTAATAAGCTGATGTACAGGTCAACCTAATAAAGTGGTCACTGATCGTATATTGATTTATCTGGACTAAGGGTGTGTGTACCTTAACATGAAGACCCTCCGGCGCCCCACTGTTGACAAGTCATCTGCTGACCACCCTCTTTGTCTTACAGCTTTCTCCCATCATAATGAAAAAACACACACAAGTAATTACGCTGTTGAATATTGACATTTATTTATATATAATCAGGCTACATCAGGATTGTGTGATGAGATGCACTGTAAGGTAGGCCGTGTAATTTGATTGTTTCTATTTGTTCAAGTATTTCAATTTCATTCATGCTATTTTATCTGTGAGTGAGTGAGTGAGTGAGTGAGTGAGTGAGTGAGTGAGTGAGTGAGTGAGTGAGTGAGTGAGTGAGTGAGTGAGTGAGTGAGTGAGTGAGTGAGTGAGTGAGTGAGTGAGTGAGTGAGTGAGTGAGTGAGTGAGTGAGTGAGTGAGTGAGTGAGTGAGTGAGTGAGTGAGTGAGTGAGTGAGTGAGTGAGTGAGTGAGTGAGTGAGTGAGTGAGTGAGTGAGTGAGTGAGTGAGTGAGTGAGTGAGTGAGTGAGTGAGTGAGTGAGTGAGTGAGTGAGTGAGTGAGTGAGTGAGTGAGTGAGTGAGTGAGTGAAAGTCATTCTATTGTATTTGATTGCCAGTGGTTCTGGTAAAACAAATTCAGTGACAAATCAAATGTCCCATTATGTAGAACCGTTTTAACCCGGGCCGTACTATCTGTGCTCCTAATCTCCGTGACTTGAAGCCATGTTGTTGTTTACACAGTTGAAGCTCACAGGGAATTGCACATTTATTACACCTCTTTCTGTCATAATTTGCTTTTCTGCCACTGTGAACTCTCCCTCAGGGCGTATCTTCTAAAGCTCGTTATTCCAAACCGCCCTAGCTAGGCAATTTTAAGATTAGGCCCCTACTGTCCTGTACGTGTTCCATTATGTTTACTTTAAAAAAAAAAGTACAATAGGTGAGATTTTGGTGTTAAAATATTGTTACAAGATCTTTGTAAATCCATTTCTATCATTGAAAGAGGCTCACTGTCCCCCGGTGGACACTTTCATAAATATTGTGAATCAGTTGCATCGAATGGAGCAGCTGACCTATAATGTGAGACTACAAAAAGTCAAAGGAGAAATATTTTGTGGAAAAATTGACACTTTTCTTAGCCCACAAGGAATGATTATTGTAGATGCCCTGCTCTCCTTGTATTATTGTATGTTGTAAGTCTAAGTGTTATTGTATATGTTGTGACCCCCTCCTGACCTGTTTTGTGTTTTTTTGTATTTTTTCTCATGGAAAAAAATAAAAATAAAGATGTAAAAAGGCTCACTGACATGTTGACTCACCCTCTGCCTGTGTTCATAGTCCTTAAGTTTCAAAATAATACAGTTTGATGGCCCCGGAATTGGTTCCGATTGCCACAGCCAATGGCGTTTCAACGCCAGCCCGTTTACAAAGAAGGGGGAGGGATAAACAGTGTTGTGGTTTGAGGGTCTTTGTTGCTGCTGTTCCTCTCTTGACCGCTAGAAGTCTCAAATGACCTGTTGTACCTTTAAAATCCATATTATTATGTACAACGCAACCCCCGTAACTGCGGTCGCCCTTTGAGGTGTCCTGCGGGGAAGAAGGTCAGTCCTGCGTTAGCTGCGGCAGCCCCAAGGTGGAGCTGGAGTTGGGCTGAACGCGGAGTGTCGTGATCTGGCTGAGACTGGGCCTGGGGGTGGAGAGGTACTGGGAGCTCCTGGGGAACTCGGTCGTGGAGCTGTTTTCGGTGTTGTCCTGCAGGTGGAGCACGTCGCCCAGAATGCGCAAGGTGGCCTTCCGGACGGAGCCCGAGAGGAGGAAGTACATGACCGGGTCCAGGCAGCTGTTGAAGGTGGACAGGAGCAGGGCCACCTCGTTGGTCTTGTCCGCCACCATCTGCCAGTAGCAGGACGTGTCGCCGATCTGCGTGAGGATGTAGAAGATGCGGAAGGCGTGGTAGGGCACGAAGCAAACGGTGAAGATGAAGAGGACGAAGAAGGACTTCTTGGCCGTCCTGCTGTATTTGTGCGCGTTGGGGAGGTCGGGTTTGTCCCGGGAGGCCGCCAGCAGGCTGAGCGCGATCTTGCCGTAGCAGCCGATGAGGCAGAAGAACACCAGCCAGAAGACCCCCACCATGAAGAAGTTGAAGTAGGCCTTGCCCTTGGACCCCTTTATCTGCTTGTATTGGAAACACTTGCCCGCCTCTTCGTTGCCCTCGGACTTGGAGATCAGGGCGATGGCGGAGGCGATGGCGAAGGCCCAGATTAAGGTGCAGACGATGACGCTCCACCTACTGTTCTGGATCCTGGACCTGGCGCTGGCCCGCTGGATCTTCACGTGGCGGTCTATGCTGATCAGCCCCAGTAAGGTGATGCTGACGTACATGTTTACGTAGAACATGTTGCCCACCACCTTGCAGAAGGTGGCGCCCAGCGCCCAGTGGTTGTGCTGACTGTGGTAGTGCGCCCGGAAGGGAAGGCAGGCGACGAGGAGCAGGTCCGCCACGGCGACGTTGATGAGGAAGACGCGCACAGAGTTCTTCTTGGTGTGGACGTTCAGGAAGACGTAGAGGGCGAGGACGTTTCCCGCCAGGCCGAGCACGAAGAACAGCGAGTAGAAGACGATCAGCGGGACCCTCAGGGCGGCCTCGTCCATCTGGCAGGTCCGGTTGCCGTCCCCGGGGCCCGTGACGGGGGCCAGCGCGGCTCTTGATGTGACCGCGTAGGAGTAGCCGGTGAAGTTGGGTGAGGCGAGGTTCGCCATGCTGCTGCTTTCAAATTACGGAGATCTTCAGTCCTTCTGAATAAGAATGAAAAAAATTATAATAAAAATTCAAATAAATTCCCAATTAATAATGTAACGGAAGGATGAAACCGTAGCGTGGAACATCTCCATCTCCTGCTTTTCGTACACCTGAAGATGCCTGTTCTTCAGCAAGGCTAGACGATTCATAACTGGATTAAAGTTTGTCTGGCCGTCTGCCCCCACCGATTCCCCCCCCATGGTTCATTGGTGTCTACTCATCCTATCCCTGCACATCTGTGCGTTTGAAAATCTCCTGTCATTTTTACAGTTAGGACAAAGCGCATATCACACTATATCAGTACAGGAAAGGTTTTTTTTTTTTTCATAATTCCCAGTATCTTCAACCAGTCCACACAGACACGAGCACACGGTGAAGCAAACTCACCTGCAGAGTTATTTCCATTTGAGGGTGCGCTTCGACTCCTCGGCCGAGAATCGAGCGTTCGGGACGATTCGTGAAGTCGAAACCCGCAGCTTTTCGTCCGCGTATGGACCGGCGTGACCTGGGCGACGACTTTCCTCGCCTGTGGCGGAAACGCCGTTCCAGGTCCGTCTCTGGGCGTGTGGAGCTCGGCGGACGCTTTCCTCGAACCTCTCTCTCTCTTTCTTTCTCTCTTTCTCTCTCTCTCTCTCCCCCCGTTTGTCCATGCAGCTGTGCGCAGCACTCGGTGAAAAGTGTCGACGAGGCGTTAAGAGGAGGAAGGAAGAGTGGTGACCACATTTTTTTTGTTTTTTTTTGTTTTTAAACCGCACGGCTCTTTCTTTATTAGATCACTGAGGCAAAGTCTCTCAGTACTTAAAAGAATAAAATAAAATTAAAATTTAAAAAAAGTTCACTTTACTAATGACTGGAAGTTACATTTGAATTTGTCGCCCTGGTATATTCTTGTCATCACGCAATGAGTTTGTGGTGCGGATATCTGAATATTGACTGGCTGTTATCTTTCAAACTTTCAAACTTTGAGGAAGTGGAAATGCACAAAGTTGCGGCAAACGACTAAAATGTTTTGTCCTGACTGACGGCAACAGGGCCCGCGCTCGACTGCGCGACCCCTTTAGACGCGTAGTTGGAGACCCTCGCTCTGTGAGTGACGGGATGTATATGCTGCATGCCCGAGCCGCATCTGCCAAATTAAGGAAACGCCCTATTCGACCGTGAATAGTACGATTACAACTTCTGCTTATGAATAGTGTTCCAATATTATCACCTTGGGTAGTCTGCTCTAAACCAGTCATGTACCGGTGTATTGATGGCATCGGTGATCCAATGTGTGATCTGGCAACTCATTTGATGATGCTATGTGTGCTAACACCTCTGTCTATTTGTACCCCCACCACCCCTCTCTCTCTCTCTCTCTCTCTCTCTCTCTCTCTCTGCTCCCCCCCCCCCCCCTCCCCTTCACGGTCTCTCTCTCTTTCTCTCAGCCTCACTGTGTGCTCCTGGCTTCCAAAGAGAACTCTGCCCCGGTGAAGCTGGGTGGGTTTGGCGTGGCCATCCAGCTGGGAGAGTCCGGTCTTGTGGCTGGAGGTATGAGCAGCATGCTGGGAACTCTGGTAGTGCATTCACACACATTCCATCCCGCCCTCTGGGGGAACATTTTTCATGGTCAAATTACTGCTGTGTAAGTGTGTGGCATATGTGTGCTGCGATAGTATTTTGTAATTGTCTGTTGCATCAATTTGCATGTGAACTTTCACGTTCGTTCAGCCTTTATGATGAATATCTTAAAGATGAAAAAGTATCAATATCTCCCCAACTTCCTCTTTTAGTTTTGTTTTTTTAACATGCTTGCGCGGTTCCTAATTGTGAGAACATGTATTTGTTTGCGTGTTCTTGTGGAGATGAACCCTGCACACACACGTGTCCATGTTCTGTGTTCATGTTTATGTTCTGTGTTACATTTACATTTTACATTTTTGTCATTTGGCAGACGCTTTTAATCCAAAGCGACTTACAAGTGCATAGGTTCTTCCACAAGTTATAGCATCACATAGACAAGAAGGGATAGGGATATCAGAAAGGGGGGCGGGGGAAATCAGGAGGGAGGACTAAGGTACAGTTTGAAAAAGTGTGTTTTTAGTCTGTGTCGAAATAGGGGGAGGGATTCTGCTGTCCTGACAGTGGTAGGCAAGTCATTCCACCACTGAGGAACCAGAACGGAAAACGGGTGAACGTGCAGCTCGACCACCAGGTGCTCGTAGAGAGTGAACCATAAGGCGACCAGAGCTGGCAGACTGGAATGGTCTAGCTGGGGAGTAGGGAGTGATTAAGGATTGTATGTAAGGTGGGGCAGTCCCCTTAGCAGCCTGAAATGCCAACACTAGGGCCTTGAATCGGATGCTTGCGGCAATAGGAAGCCAGTGGAGGCCAATGAGGAGCGGGGTGACATGAGCCGACCTGGGCTGACTGGTGATCAGGCGGGCTGCAGCATTCTGGACCAGCTGGAGGGGCTTAATGGCACAAGCTGGGAGACCGGCTAGGAGGGAGTTGCAGTAATCCAAGCGGGAAATGACAAGCGCCTGGACTAGGAGCTGGGTGGCTTTCTCCGTTAGGAGATGACGGATAAGGCATATATTGTAGTGGAAGTACCTGCAGGTTCTGGCAGTGGAGGATACTTGTGGAGCCAGGGTGAGGCAGTTATCAAGAGTCACCCCAAGATTCTTTGCCGTATGGGAGGAGGAAACTACAAAGTCCTCACCAGTCAGTGAGAGGTCGATTGTCGGAGAGGACTTAGCAGGGATGTAGAGAAGCTCAGTTTTGGCAAGGTTAAGCTTCAGGTGGTGGGAAGTCATCCACGCAGAGATATCAGCCAAGCAGGCAGAGATCTGTGTGGTGACCTGGGTATCGGGGGGGAAGGAAATAAAGAGTTGGGTGTCATCGGTCTATGAGTGGTAAGAAAAGCCATTGGAAGAGATAACAGAACCAGGAGACATGGTGTATAGCGAGAAGAGGAGAGGACCAAGAACTGAGCCCTGCGGGACTCCAGTTTGTAGGGGGTGAGGGTCAGAGACTGAGCCCCTCCAAGTCACCTGGTAGGAGCGACCAGAGAGGTAGGAGGAAAACCAAGCGAGTGCAGATCCTGTGACACCCATCCCAGACAGCGACGAGAGCAGAATCTCATGGTTGACTGTATCGAAGGCGGCCGAAAGGTCGAGGAAGATGAGGACAGAGGAGAGGGTTAGGGTTAGGGTTAGCTTTAGCAGAGTGGAGTGCCTCAGTGACCGCGAGCAGGGCGGTCTCAGTGGAGTGACCACTCTTGAAGCCGGACTGGTTGGGATCGTGGAGATTGTTGTGGAGGAGATAAGTGGACAATTGGGAGCAGACCGTCCATTCCAGAGTTTTAGCAAGAAAGGGAAGAAGAGAGACAGGCCGGTAGTTGTTCAGAGCAGAGGGGTCAAGAGTAGGTTTTTTTAGCAGGGGAGCGACTCTGGCCCTCTTCAGGGAAGAGGGCATGGTGCCAGAAGAGAGGGAGGTGTTGATTAGAGAGGAGAGAAAAGGCAGAATGTCATTAGAGTTAGATTATAGAAGGGGAGAGGGGATGGGGTCAAGAGGACAGGTGGTTGGGCGGTGGGATGTAAGGAGTTTCAAAGTGTCAGAGTCAGAGAGGGGAGAAAAGGAGGCTAGGGAGTTGGGGAAGGTAGGAGGGTCAGCAGGGGGAGAGGGTGGGGAGGGTGAGGAGAAGGAATTGCGAATGGCATCAACCTTCTTTTCAAAGAAGGAGACAAAGTCGTGTGAGTGATGAGGGAGGTGGGGGGAGGGGGGGCCAGAAGAGAGGAGAAGGTTGAAAACAGTTTGCGGGGATTAGAGGCGGGCGCGTTAATTTTTGAATGAAAGAAGGAAGATTTAGCTAGAGAGACAGAGGAATGGAAAGGTGATAGGAGGGCATGGAAGGAAGCCATATCACTGGGGAGACAGGACCTTTTCCATTTTCTCTCCGCTGCCCACAGTTTGGTTCGGACCGCTCGTAGAGCATCAGAAAGCCAAGGACTGGGGGGGGGGGGAGGCCCGAGCAAGTTTGGTGGGGACACAGAGTCAAAGGAAGATGAGAGGGAGGACATGAGGGTTGTAGCAGCCTCGTCAGGAGACAGTCGAGAGAAAGACTCCGCGGATGGTAGGGAGGAGAGGATTGTAGATGTGAGGGTGGAGGTAGACAGGTGGTGTAGGTTCCGCCGACAGGTGACAGTGGATGGTGGGAGAGATTCATGTTTTCATGTTCTTCTGTTCATGTTCTGTGTTCATATTCTGTGTTCTATAGTCATGTTGTGTGTTTATGTTCTGTGTCCATCTTCTTTGTTCCATGTTAGTGTTCTTATGTTCATGTTCATGTTCATGTTCATGTTCATGTTCATGTTCTTGTGTTCATGTGCTGTGTCAGTGTTCTTGGTCCTGTGTTCTGTTCCTTGTTCCTTGTCCAAGCAATGGTCCTGTCCTGCCTGGACTATTGCAATTCTCTGCTGGCTGGCCTTCCAGCATCTGCCATCAGTCCCCTACAACTGATCCAGAATGCTGCAGCCCATCTGGTATTCAATGTTCCCAGACATTCACATGTCACCCCCCTGGTCAGCAACCTCCACTGGCTGCCTGTTATGCCTCGCATCAGATTTAAAACTTTGGTGCTCACGTACCAGGCAGTTAAGGGATCAGCCCCTGTATTTATTCAGTCACTTATCAAGACCTATACACCAGCAAAACCCCTCTGTTCTGCCACATCGGGCCGTCTGGCGCCTCCCCCTCGCCACACCTGCACTTCACGCTCACGACTGCTGTCTGTCCTGGTCCCACGGTGGTGGAATGAACGGCAGAGTCTCTGACCTCTTAAGTACAGACTGAAGACTCATCTCTTCAGGCTACACCTTTCCCTTCCTAACTCACCACCATGATTAGCCTTATATATGCCATAGACTGTAATGGCACTTATATAGTTGTATATATATATATTGGGGGGGTTTTTTTGGGTTTTTTTTTTTGTATTATCTATTGTACTGTTGTACTCGGGGTATTCTAGCTGCCAACTGTGGTATGCTAGTTTGGAAGTTTGTGTATTCTTCAAGGGTTCTGATTGTATCTGTATGGTTACACTAGGACTCGGAACTGTACTGTCCTCTCAGGTTTTCTTCGCACTTGTACTTGTGTTTGATCTGCACTTCGTTGTCCGTCGCTCTGGATAAGAGCGTCTGCTACATGCCTTGTAATGTAATGTAATGTGTTCTATGTTCATATTCTGTGTTAGTGTTCTGTGTTCCTGTTCTGTGGTCATGTTCTGTGTTCATGTACTGTGTTAGTGTTCTTCGTCCTGTGGTCATGTTCTGTGTTCATGTACTGTGTTAGTGTTCTTTGTCCTGTGTTCCTGTCCTGTTCTGTGTTCCAGTTCTGTTCTGTGTTAATGTTCTTTGCTCTGTGGTCATGTTCTGTATCATGTACTGTGCTAGTGTTCTTTGTCCTGTGTTCATGTACTGTGCTAGTGTTCTTCGTCCTGTGTTCATGTACTGTGCTAGTGTTCTTCGTCCTGTGTTCATGTACTGTGCTAGTGTTCTTTGTCCTGTGTTCATGTACTGTGCTAGTGTTCTTTGTCCTGTGTAAGTGTTCCTGTTCTGCGTTCATGTCCTGTGTGCGCTCTCCTGCTGCAGGCCGCGTGGGCACGCCGCACTTCATGGCCCCGGAGGTGGTGAAGCGGGAGCCGTACGGGAAGCCGGTGGACGTCTGGGGCTGCGGGGTCATCCTCTTCATCCTGCTCAGCGGCTGCCTGCCCTTCTACGGCACCAAGGAGCGGCTGTTCGAAGCCATAATCAAGGGCCGCTACAAGGTAGTAGTTGATTTACATAACTCTTCCACTCAGCCGTGGGCTGCGGAACCACTGTCTGCTCTCTCCGCCCAGCCTCACCCCTCTGCCACTTCCCGTCACGGCCGTCATGGGCAGCATGAGTCATAAGGGCTGCACGATATACAGTACTGTGTATAAGTCTTAGGCACCTGTATAACATTCTGTACAGATAAGATTCTTTTGAAAATAATTCAGTGGAAGGTCCTAAATAAACATACTATACATTTTACATTACATTTTTTGTAATTTGGCAGAATAGTTAAAAACCAAATCGAATCAATATTTTTTTGTGACCACCCTTCGGCGTTAAAACTGCATCACTTCTCTGAGATCGCCAACACTGTCCTGCAGTTCTTGCCAGAGTTCTTCTGCAGACTTTGGTCGGCTCCTTGCTTCTGATCTCAGACAGCCTTGATCGAGTTTTTATGTAAAAAGTCGTCAATTGCTTACAGTAATGTGTTACTTTTTTAAATTAAATACAAAATGTCTCTGTAAAATTTAATCTTTTGGAAAAATGAATATTTGGAAATCTCAAATGTACTCTTTTATACTAGGTCTAGGGTGCCTAAGACTTCTGCACAGTGCTGTATAAAAGAATAAATTTTTTAGGCATAATGACAATAACTGCTGTCACGGGCCGTGTTACCATCAACAATCGGTGGATACAAGTGATATGTTTCTGTCTTTTTTTAAATCCCAGAAGCATATGGCCTCTGACGGTTGTTTGTGACCTCATTAGATCGGCGAACGATCGTCATACGCCCCCCCCATGTCAGTGGCCCCCATGTCAGTGGTTATTCTGAGTAGTCGTAGCTTCGCTGGGTTGGCGGTGAGAGCAGAGCAGTGCGTTGGCGCCCCCCACCCCCCCCCCCCCCCCGCCCCGCGGCTCAGAGTCCCCGGGGCGCTACGCCCCTCTCAAAGCGCGGCGCACCTCTTGTCTGTGCCCCCAAGATGAACCCGCGCCAGTGGAGCCACATCTCGGAGAGCGCCAAGGACCTGGTGCGCCGCATGCTGATGCTGGACCCCGCCGAGAGGATCACCGTGTACGAGGCCCTCAACCACCCCTGGCTGAAGGTGCGTGGAGAGGGGGGCGGGGGGGGGGCGGCCGGGGGGGTCGCGGGTTCCAAGCCCAAAGGGGAGCGGTCCCAAACCCCCCAGTGCTCACGGAGGGCCGTGTGTATGCAGGTTTTTTTTTTTTTTTGGTTTTTTTTTTTAAATTCCAGCCTCAGATCCTGATTAAATACTGTACTGTAAGTCGTTTGTTTGTTTATTTGCTGAATCGTGGCTGTAGGTTTGCCCATAAGGTATATTAAGTGGAAAGTGCATTTTGTGTTGTCTAAATAACAGCCGTCGCTTATATGCATGCTTAATGCAGTTTAATGTGCTTAGTGAGTCATTGGAAACGATTGAGGCGGCATTCATTGGTTGGAATGGAGACCTGCATAATACACATGGCCCTCCGTGGCTACGAGTTTGGGAGCGCTGTCGTAGGGGTTTATTGGAAGGACGATATGGAGGCACTGGGCCAGTGCCTGGGGGGGAGGGGGGGGGTGGATGTTGGTGCAGCTGCACAGCAAGAAGGTCCCTGGTGTGTGTGTGTGTGTGTGTGTGTGTGTGTGTGTGTGTGTGTGTGTGTGTGTGATTTATCTAACCATATTGCTGAAATGTACATTTAAAAAATCTTACATTATAGCAGGAATTTTTCGTAACCAAGTGTGCACATTCATGGAGGAACTAGATGAGCACAGACGTCAGTTTACAATGAAAAAGAAACAAATTTTATTTGTAAAACACGATATTTAAGCTTTTTTACTTGTAAAAAAGGTTTCTTAGCAGAGATTATTGGTCCAGGACACTGCTGATGCACAGAAAATAAACCCAGGACGGTATTCTCCCGGCTGCATGCCCGGTGTCTGGTGCAGTCATTTCGGGGGTATGCGGTGAAACCACGTTGTCTTTCTGAGCGTGCCGTCTGTGCGCTCCCGCGTGGGGCTTGCGGTTGGCTGACGGTGCCGTCCCGTTTAGGAGAGGGACCGCTACGCCTACAAGATCCACCTCCCGGAGACGGTGGAGCAGCTGAGGAAGTTCAACGCCCGGAGGAAGCTCAAGGTGAGGGAATTCAATGGCCCCACAATTTGGGCTGGGCGATATGGCCAAAATCTTCCATCCTGATATAGGTAATTTAATATCGCGATAACGATATGTATCACAATATAGCATGTTTAAGCCTGGCCTACAATAATGAAATGTGCAATATCAACGGTAAACAGTTTCAAGTATAGCAGCAATTTGTCTCTGTGGCGCAGCCTGTAGAGCACTGACCGCATGCTCATTGCGAGCCGCGACGTCAACGATTCGAATCCGACCGTCTGACAATTTGTCGCATGTCTTTCCCTCTCTCTCGCCCCCATTCTTCCTGTCTCTATATACTGTCCAATAAAGCTGAAAAAGGCCTAAAAAATATCTTTAAAAAAGTAATCATCAGTAATATGGATATAATAACTAAGTGGGTAAAGGCCAATAATGGAACAGCTGGAACAGTCCGGTGTGTTCAGAAGAATTTCACTTCACTGTAATGCAGCCTTCAAATCCAGGAACACTTATGCCATATCACGATATTACGATATCCAAAATCTAAGACGATATCTAGTTTCATGTGTATAGGGGTGTACAGTGTGATGTATAGCAGGCTAGCTTGCTTCTGATCAGGCAAAAGAAACCCCCAAAAAAAACGTTACAACGGACCCCATGTGACGACAGACCCCCTATCTCCCCTAAAAGAGGGGGGTGAATATTCTGCCGTTTTCTAAAATTGTTTTAGGGGGCAGTGCTAGCTGCCGTCTCCAGCCACAAGTTCAACTCCTTTTATGGAGACCCACCTGAGGAGCTCCCTGACTACTCTGAAGACCCTACCTCCTCAGGTAAGCCCCTCACCTGCGTCTGCAGTCCGACCGCGGCTGCCGTGGCGACCGCCCCCTCACCCCTGGCCTTGTCACAAGCATTAGGAAACATCTGTTTGTGTTTCGCAACGCTTCAGTGCTCAGACTTCCACATGTTCAGGTTCAAGGGACGCCATCTCCGGTTAACCTTTTTATAGCTCCGTGTGTGAAAACGGAAATGCTCCGGGTCGATTGAGCAAGCCCTCCTCTGTCTGAGGCAAAGGTTTTCACTTCCTGTTTTTTTTAAGGCAGGGGTGTCAAACTCCAATCCTGGAAGGCCGCAGTGTCTGCTGGGATTTGTGGTTTCCTTTCAATCAGCAGCCAAATAAGGCCCAGAGTACAGGGTATGTGGGCTCTTTAGCCAATCAGTGACTTAAAGGAATCCCTCCGGATGAAACTCACTGAACCTGTGAACACAGTGACCCTCCAGGACTGGAGTGAAACCTGCTGACACTGCGGCCCTCCAGGACTGGAGTTAAACCTGCAGACACTGCGGCCCTCCAGGACTGGAGTTTCAGACCCCTACTCGGAGTACTGGGTGCAGATCCCTTTTGCTGACTTTGGTTGATGCCATTGAAGGATTAATATAGCACACTACTTTACACATGTTTATGTCAGTAATTATTTTTTAGTTCACAGTATTTTTTGTGCATATTTACCAAGGATGCCAATAATTCTGGAGTGGTCCAATAATGTCCTGTCAGTGCGCTGCTCTGTGGCTGGTGTAAAGATGTGCCCTTTATCCTGTCACCTTTGTGTTCTGTGGCTGCCTTGACCTTTCTAATCTCATTTAATGTTTGTATAAACATTAATCAAATCCAGATAGAAATCCTAGAAATCCTGCGTAAATTAGGCCAAAGCAGGTACTGTGTGGTTATTGCCCAAGTTGTGTGGTTGCGTGTCTAACTAGACCATCTAAAAATCCACTGTGGTGCACTATGGTGAACCAGAACTTGAGTTGAGTAAATCTGCATTGCGTCACTTCCATCTCCGACACCCTTAAGTTCCCTAAAGCGAACTGGGTTTTTAAAGCACTCAGTTCAATGCGATTGATGCCTCACATTCACCCATTCATGCACGCACTCGCACACCAACGGCGATTGGCTGCCATGTGAGGCACCGACCAGCTCGTCAGGAGCAATTGGGCGTTAGGTGTCTCGCTCAGGCATGCTTTGACCCCCCCCAGGGTGGGGTCGAACCGGCCAGCCCCTCCGACTGTCAGACCACTGCTCTTACCACCTGAGCCAATGTCATCCTTTTCAGGGCGAATAAAGGTCTGGTATACGTTCGCACTGCCGCTAGATACGGTTGGGGCCCCTCATCAGAGACCTGACGGCTGTTACGTTCATGCACGGCTCAGTTGTGTGAGTGACGACTGCATTCTGCCCCCAAAGTCGCTGCCTAAAAAAAAATCAGGAAGTAACTTCCGAACTTGAGTGCAAATGTGGTTTGCCTGTGTTGCTGTGTGTGATGCAAGACACGGCGCACACGCACACCGTTGCTCCTCGTTTGTTAAAATGCTGCGATCTACAGAAAGTAACTCTGTCATGTCTTTTTTGCATGTTTTGTTTATTGGTTTAGTGAAGCTTTTCTTGGTGCCTGCTAAATCTCTTATTTATTGTATGTGTAAATATTTGTTGTTTGTCTAAATGCTGCCCTTCTTCTAGGACTGTTCGCTGTAGAAAGTAGGTATTTCGATGCTGCTGTTGGGTTTGAAGTTTACTGTGTGCCATTTCTTAAACACCTCCAACTCCTCACCCCATTCCCATCAACCAATCGCACCTTTAACACCTTAGTGTGCTCTGTGATGTCGTACTATGACAAAACCAATAGCAGCGGTAGAGTGTTGTTGTTTGTTCATTACATTACATTACATTATTGGCATTTAGCAGACACTCTTATCCAGAGCGACGTACAGTTGATTAGACTAATCAGGAGACAATCCTCCCCTGGAGCAATGCAGGGTTAAGGGCCAAAAGTTTTGCAAATTTACCTCGCCGTGGGCCTCCCAAAGGGGCCACACAGTCTCTGCAGCACTCAGTGGGGCCTACTGATAGCGCACAGGGGGGTATGTGTTCGGCCCTGTCAAAGAAGACCAGAAGCATTCAGAGGTCTCCGATGCACTCGTTCCCGGGGGCCGGTCCGAGTACTGGTTTTTGTTCCGACCCGTTGAGCTTGTGTTTAATTTGCTGACGGCTCTATAAAGTACCCTGGTCCAAGCCTGCACTCGGGCACAGCAAAGTCATTAGGAGGAGACACAGTCTGCAGCTGTGGCCCGTACTCACACAAGACACAAATAAGACGCGATTGAGCCAATTAGTTCGTTGCGACCCCGAAGTCGGCACCAACGAAATCCTGAAACGGATCGGCCCTTGTCGCGCACTTTTACGGCATCCAGAGATCACCTCAGCCATCGCCGCCGCGTCCTCCATCTTGTGCTCCTCCGCGCCGCCATGCACTCACGTCACCCTGTCGATGCGGTGTGCCCTGCCTCCCCCCCCCCCCTTCCTAAGTGCATGTGAAGGGCTGCCATGTCATTGGGACGGATGTGGTCTCGCGCTGCGTGTGGTCTACATTATTAACCGTGCGACGCCCCTCATGTCGTTTTTGCTCGTGTTGTCGTGTTGCTGTTTTGCAAACCTGCAGTAGAAGGCAATGTTAAAAGTACTGCAACTTCCATCCGTTTATCCTAAACGTCATTCTCAACTATGGGAGGGTAAATTCCCCACATTTACTATGCTTTGGTTTGGCTTTTAAGCTACCAGTTTTGTTTTTTCCACTTTTGGTTAAAAAAAGAGATAGAAGAGAAAGATGTTAAATATGCGTTTTGTTTGAAGATGTCCAGCTCCCTTCAGCCAATACGTTTTTCCATTGAACTCTAACAGGAATGTTTAGATTATGAAATGGCATTTTAGTTACAGTATACGGTGTACTCCATCTAGTGACTAAAGTATGGCACTTGCATTGGATTCATGCCCTGTTAGGTGCTGTGATTTAGCCTTGTCTTCTACTGGAGTTGAGGTGTGAACCTCACCAGGTCTTCAGACATGGATTGAGTGCCCCTCCTCATTGCAGTCCTACCCTCACCTCAAACCGTCATGCACTATGCAGACTTATGCAGTACTGTGCCAAGGGAGGGGTCTCTGTTCTGACAGCTCTGTGTGTGTGTGTGTGTGTGTTTGTTTGTGTGCGTGCGTGTGTCTGCATGTCTGTGTCTGTCTGTGTGTCTGTATGTGTGTGTGTGTGCATGGTATGTGTTTGGTGTGTGTGCATGCCTGTGTGCATGCCTGTGTGCGTGCCTTTGTGCGTGCCTGTGTGTGTGTGTGTGTGTGTGTCTGTGTGTGTGTCTGTTTCTGCGTGTCTGTGTCTGTGTGTGTGTGTGTGTCTGTCTGTGTCTGTGTGTGTGTGTGTGTGTGTGTGTGTCTGTCTGTGTCTGTGTGTGTGTGTGTGTGAGTGTCTGTCTGTCTGTGTCTGTGTGTGTCTGTGTGTGTGTGTCTGTGTGTGTCTGTGTGTGTCTGTGTGTCTGTGTGTCTGTGTGTGTGTGTCTGTGTCTGTGTCTGTGTGTCTGTGTGTGTGTGTCTGTGTGTCTGTGTGTGTGTGTGTGTGTGTGTGTGTGTGTGTGTGTGTGTGTGTGTGTCTGTATGTGTGTGTGTGTGTGTGTGTGTGTGTGTGTGTGTGTGTGTCTGTGTCTGTGTCTGTGTGTGTGTCTGTGTCTGTGTCTGTGTCTGTGTCTGTGTGTGTGTCTGTGTGTGTCTGTGTGTGTCTGTGTGTGTCTGTGTGTGTGTGTCTGTGTGTGTGTCTGTGTGTGTGTCTGTGTGTGTGTCTGTGTGTGTGTGTGTGTGTGTGGGGGTGTGTGTGTGTGTGGGGGTGTGTGTGTGTGTGTGTGTCTGTGTGTGTCTGTGTGTGTCTGTGTGTGTCTGTGTGTGTGTGTGTGTGTGTGTGTGTGTGTGTGTGTGTGTGTAGGGGCAGTCTCACAGGTGCTGGACAGTCTGGAGGAGATCCACGCTCTGACTGACTGCAGTGAGAAGGACCTGGACTTCCTGCACAGCGTCTTCCAGGACCAGCACCTCCACACCCTGCTGGATGTGAGTGAGCAGGTCACAGCGCCCGCACACACACACACACACACACACACCTGCATGTGTACACACACACACACACACACATACACACCTGCATGTGTACACACACACACCAACACACACACACACACACACACACCTGCATGTGTACACACACACACCAACACACACACACACCTGCATGTGTACACACACACACACACACACACACACACCTGCATGTGTACACACACACACACACACACATACACACCTGCATGTGTACACACACACACCAACACACACACACACACACACCTGCATGTGTACACACACACACACCTGCATGTGTACACACACACACACACACACACACACACACACACACCTGCATGTGTACACACACACACCAACACTCACTCTCTCTTTCTCTCACACACGCACATAAACACACATACAAGCGCACACAAACATGCACACACACCAAACACATACCATGCACACACACACACACACGCACACACACACTCCCGTACTGTGAGTGTGTGTGTGGTACAATATTGATAAGTAAGTTGTAAGAGAAATAAGCGTCTCAGCTAATTTCCAGAGAGGGGTCCTGCCCCTGTCTCCTGTAATTTATTGGCACCATTCACTGAACACAAAGTCCTGCTGGACGGAGCACAGAGCACAGTATATCTGACGCAGGGGCTTTACACACGCGTGTGTCTGACTGTCCGCCCCCCCCCCCGGCCTGTCTCAGCTGTACGACAAGATCAACACCAAGTCCTCCCCGCAAATACGGAACCCCCCCAGCGACGCAGTGCAGAGAGCCAAAGAGGTGAGCACCGTCTGTCCCTGTCCGAGCACCCCCCCGAGCCCAGCCCGCTCTGCTCTCCCCTACTCCCTTACATTACATTACAGTTCATTTAGCTGCCGTTTTTTTATCCAAAGTGACTTACAGTTGATTAGACTAGGGAGCAACGCAGGGTTCAACAACGGCTGTGCCGATCTTACTTATTGTGGCCACACCAGGGTTTGAAACACCGACCTTTCCGGTCGTGTCCCTTGGCCTCTAGGCTCCAGGCTGCCCACTCCGATGTACATGCTTTTCAGCCAATTCTGCCGTTACCATGTAGTTCTGCTATACGCAGAGATTGCCTGTCCACATGAAACCCTGCCAGGAAAGAGCTCTTCAGTCTGCTCCTCAGCCAGGGTTAGCACTGCGGGCCAGCTTCGCAGACACACATTAAGCTTAGTTCAGTTTTTGTATAAATTGTATTTAGTCTAGGACTAGGCGGCACGGATGGTGCAGTGGGTAGCACTGCCACCTCACAGCAAGGAGGTCCTGGGTTTGAATCCCCGTCGGCCGGGGGCTCTCTGTGCGGAGTTTGCATGTTCTCCCCGTGTTCGCGTGGGTTTCCTCCGGGTACTCCAGTTTCCTCCCTCAGTCCAAAGACATGCATGTTAGGCTGATTGGAGAGTCTAAATTGCCCATAGGTATGAGTGTGTGAGTGAATGGTGTGTGTGCCCTGCGATGGACTGGTGACCTGTCCAGGGTATATTCCTGCCTTTTGCCCAATGTATGCTGGGATAGGCTCCAGCCCCCCTGCGACCCTGTTCAGGATAAGCGGGTTCAGATAATGGATGGATGGATGGATGGATGGATAGTCTAGAACTAGGTTTAAATCTGTGTCCGCGGAGCTGGCCCTGTGCACTGCCTGTGCTTAAGAGTAGGTTTTTTCCCTGAATGTGTTTTTAGAATGTTCTGGAATGTGTTTCTGGAGTCGGTGTTCTAGAACCCCATCGCTTGCAATCACCAGTGGTGGCCCCTGACATCGACATCACAACGTTGAGTTCATAACATTTTAGTCGTACGCTGTTTTGATCGTAAAACCACGAAGGGTTGCTAAGGGTTGCAGGGTTTCCTGTGGCAGATCTTTGACCCGTTCTGTTTGATGTTGTTGGGCAGTGAGATGTTGGGTAGTGAGTTGTAGTGTAGCGTACAGTCATGGTTGAAGAACTGGCCTTGGGGGGGGTTTTTTTATTTTTTTTTATTTTTTTTAAGACCAGCAGAATGCACCGTTCCCATGCACTGTACTCTGTACTTAAACTGTTCAATCACTGATGTAGGCCGCAAGCAGAAGTCAGTTTGCGATTATTTAGCAGCTGTTTCCAGAAGGGCTGAAGAACACAGTGTGGGGAATAGACTTTTCCTCGCACGGATGTGCTGAACCTGTCACTCTCCAGCTCCGTGGCTCCGTCGAGCCGCACTGCACAAGAAGCCATTCACAGCTGCCGTCTACACATGCGTGATCTCCCAGTTCTTTTTTTCCCTCACGTTTCGTTTTATGTAATGCCAGGCTCTCGGGAGCCTGTGAATGAGTTCCTCCGAGCATGGCAAGTCATTAGTTTGATATACTTGCGTTGTTTTGACGACGTGTTTTCACGGTGGGCTGTTTTAGTAGTCTGGCTCTAAAGACTTGCCGTTGAAAATCCGCTAAAGAGCACCGGCGAGTGTGTAAGCGCGAGTGGTTCCTCCTCGCCGAATTAAAGCCCTTTGAAATGAAGCCTCAGGTGGAAGTGTGTGCTTTTTGAAGGAAGGTAAGATGATACAGTGACTCGCACTACGGCGGCATTGTTTGTGCAGAATCGCGCTGTAAAAGAGTCCACTCTGTGTGTGTGTGTGTGTGTGTGTGTGTGTGTGTGTCTGTCTGTGTCTGTCTGTCTGTCTGTCTGTCTGTCTGTCTGTGTTTGTGATGCATTCAGATGATATAATGTTTTTTAATGAGAGTGGGCAGTCTCTCCTCTTTTGGTATTTCTGTCTTTATTCAGACAGGGAAAGCAAGGAGGGTTTTTGCAGATAGAGGTGGGATCACTGCAGAAAGATGCACTGGGGGGTTACAGATAGAGGTGGGATCACTGGAGAAAGATGCACTGGGGGGTTACAGATAGAGGTGGGATCACTGCAGAAAGTTGCACTGGGGGGTTACAGATAGAGGTGGGATCACTGCAGAAAGATGCACTGGGGGGTTACAGATAGAGGTGGGATCACTGCAGAAAGATGCACTGGGGGGTTACAGATAGAGGTGGGATCACTGCAGAAAGATGCACTGGGGGGTTACAGATAGAGGTGGGATCACTGCAGAAAGATGCACTGGGGGGTTACAGATAGAGGTGGGATCACTGCAGAAAGATGCACTGGGGGGTTACAGATAGAGGTTGGATCGCTGCAGAAAGATGCACTGGGGGGTTACAGATAGAGGTGGGATCACTGGAGAAAGATGCACCGGGGGGTTACAGATACAGGTGGGATCACTGGAGAAAGATGCACTGGGGGGTTACAGATAGAGGTGGGATCACTGCAGAAAGATGCACTGGGGGGTTGCAGATAGAGGTGGGATCACTGCAGAAAGATGCACTGGGGGGGTTACAGATAGAGGTGGGATCACTGCAGAAAGATGCACTGGGGGGTTACAGATAGAGGTGGGATCACTGCAGAAAGATGCACTGGGGGGTTACAGATAGAGGTGGGATCACTGGAGAAAGATGCACTGGGGGGTTACAGATAGATAGAGGTGGGATCACTGCAGAAAGATGCACTGGGGGGTTGCAGATAGAGGTGGGATCACTGCAGAAAGATGCACTGGGGGGGTTACAGATAGAGGTGGGATCACTGCAGAAAGATGCACTGGGGGGTTACAGATAGAGGTGGGATCACTGGAGAAAGATGCACTGGGGGGTTACAGATAGATAGAGGTGGGATCACTGCAGAAAGATGCACTGGGGGGGTTACAGATAGAGGTGGGATCACTGCAGAAAGATGCACTGGGGGGTTACAGATAGAGGTTGGATCACTAGAGAAAGATGCACTGGGGGGTTACAGATAGATAGAGGTGGGATCACTGCAGAAAGATGCACTGGGGGGTTACAGATAGAGGTGGGATCACTGCAGAAAGATGCACTGGGGGGTTGCCGATAGAGGTGGGATCACTGCAGAAAGATGCACTGGGGGGTTACAGATAGAGGTCGGATCACTGCAGAAAAATGCACTGGGGGGTTACAGATACAGGTGGGATCACTGCAGAAAGATGCACTGGGGGGTTACAGATAGAGGTGGGATCACTGCAGAAAGATGCACTGGGGGGTTACAGATAGAGGTGGGATCACTGCAGAAAGATGCACTGGGGGGTTACAGATAGAGGTTGGATCGCTGCAGAAAGATGCACTGGGGGGTTACAGATAGAGGTTGGATCGCTGCAGAAAGCTGAACAGGGGGATTCCTGTGTGGGTTCTGAATCGGCCATCCTACGCAATGCAATGCACAGACTCCCCTGTTGGGAATTTTTAACTGGCTACCATCAGGACATCAGGAGTAGTGAGCAAAGCAAGAAGAACTGCAGTGCATTGTGGGAGCACTATGGAGCACATTTTGTGGTCTGTACCCTGCAAAAAAAACGGTTATGTCTAGTGTTTTTGTCTTGTAACTTTGTAAATCTTTTAAAATCTTTTTCTTCTCTCTCTCTCAACCATAAAAAATATGATTTTGTTTAAGGTTACCGTTTGCTGAAGAAGTGCAATTTTCTAACCCCTTTGGCAAATTTAGAAATTAGTTCAACTGTCTTATCTCATTAGCAATATTTAGTAAGAGATTTAAAAAGAGAAATAAGATTTTGGGAAGGTTTCTCAGACACAAATTAAGCTTAGTCCTAGACAAAAAATTTTTTAAATGCGGTTTCTCCATACAATTTAGTCCAGGGCTAAGCTTAATCTCAGTCCGTGAAAACAGCCCTTTAAGTCTACTGTAAATGTAAGACTAAACTACTTGTTGAGACTGATCTCTTTTTTGTTTTTTTGCAGTGCAGGGTATTGCTGCAGTAGTGCTCTGTCAGTCACTCCTCTCTACTATGGTCTGCTTTCCACTCTTTGCCTCGACTGCTGCCACAAGCCTGCCAGACCCACCTGTCAGCCTCAGTATCTGAGCACAAACAGAAAAATGCTCCCAAGATACGGGTGTACTTTAATGCCATCAATACAGAAGGCACCCATGAAAACTCCCTGGATGCTTAGCGGATAAACTAACTTCTGACCAAGGAGGCCAGACCGCCAGGCTCGACAGGACAAAAATAAAAACTGATACAGCAAATGCTTTGCATCCTCTTCCCAAAAAAAGGAATATTGGCTATCTAGCTAGCTATCCTGCTAACTCTGAAGGCTACTATCCACCTCTTAGCCAAACTGAATCAGCAGTAGGGACTTGCTTTGATAGCTTGCTTGCTGCTGAGATATGTTGTATATGGTCTCAGTACCCAATCTTTGCTCGATTGGTACACACGGCTTAGGCAGCCAAGAGGAGTTGTCAGGTGAACGGCAAAGGCAGTATTCCTTTTATCCGTGTCATACTAACAAAGCAGAATCCAATAAAACGTGTCTTGTGGCTGGCAGCCATTCTCCAGTACCTGTATTGGTGGTTCTGCTCTATATGCCCAGAGGGACGGTATATCTTCAGCTCTGGGTTACTGATCTATGGCTGTAATCCTTTTCCCTCGGTGTTGTTCAGGGGGTTGATTGAGTGTGGGGAAGTGTGTTCAGCAGAGTGTGAAATGTTGACGTTTTTCTCTTCTGAGAAAACACTATTGCTTCCTGTGCGTTTCGTCATATGCGAGTGTTTTTAATGTTGGTTCCCGTCCCGTCAACCATGTGGATGTGGCAGCGTGGGACAATGGTTTGATGATGCAGCTTTGATTCCCAGGCAGGGCACTGCTTTTGTAGCCTTGAGCGCAAAAAGTACATTCCCTGCATTACTGCGGTAAATATCCAGCTGCAGAAACGGACTGTGTGTGAATAGAATGTGAGTCGGGTAATGCAAGTCTCTCTTTGCTGAATGTGTAGTTACCGTAAATCCTCAAACTGTGTCCGGGGTCTTTTATTTACTTAGGCTGCACAAAGCACAGGCCTTTATTTGGGGCAGGCTTGTATTCGAGGCAGGCCTTTATTTATTATTAGGCTTCTGTTGTAGAATTTTATTTTATTTAGAAATAAAGTAAAAGGCTACACTTAAAGTGGGCCAACACTGTTCAGCACTTCCTGTAACCGTTCAGAAATCAATTAGTGTAGGCTAATCAGGAAACACCGTTTGGTAAGTCATAGTGTCAGTCTTAACAGACTTAGTTTATTGCAAATATTCTCAAACACAATAAATCACATGCAAGTCCAGAATCCATAAAATAACAACTTGCCAGACACGCCTTCATGAACAATAACAAATTAGCGTAGATAACAGCAAGTTAAGGATCTTTTTTTCCTAAAGTGCGTTTTATTGTGAGACATGCGTTTCCTTTGGAGCAGCATACCGGTAGGCTATCAAAAGATTTTCGCTTTGGTTTGGGATTTAATTTACTTTTGGACTGTTTGATTCTATTGCTAAATGTTGGGACTGATGGGCACTGAAATCTGGGGGGTATTTGATGGTTCACTGTTATGTTTTATGTAGTTGAAAGTGTCGGGATTTCCACCCGTCTGTTTATTGCGAGCCAAGGAAGCCGCTTTCATTCATTCATTGAACGTGCGCTTTGCTGTAAATACATGAAAAACTTATTGCGTAGCCAAGTAGCCGAAATTAAATTCGTAGGCTCAAAAGCCTTGCGGGCGGCAAGCGACTGGTAGCTTGAGAGCAACGTGTTGGAGACCCATGGTGTAGGACAACGACTTTTCATTGGCAACAGTATTAAACCAACCAACAATATAAAATATTAAGAAGAGCTCTTTTATTTCATCGAGTTAAATCGAAACAATGTCTTCTAGTGCTCATGGACTGATAGCCCTACTTGTAGGCAATATTACCCAGGCCTGTATTTGGGGGCCGGCTTCAAATAGAATCCCGGACACAATTTGAGGATTTACTGTATGTGCGTTTAGTAGATTTTTTTTATTCTCCTATTCGAGTGTGATCGCGCAGGGCCCAGTCTGGCGTCACCGTGCCCCAGTGGATTGTGGGATAGAAGTTACAGGCCTCAGGCTGATTGAGTGGACACTCGGTCAATGTACTGCCCTTGTGTGGTTAGATGTGGCTTTTATAAGAGCCTGTAAGCTGTTCTTGCATCTCATGATTACTGTATCCGGCACTGTCACACAGTGAACCAGCTGAAAGAATACTCTACCGTGAAAAATGTATTAATTTACTTCGTTTATTATTATTATTATTTTTTTTTTTTATATATAAACTTCTTCTTGGTAGTGAAGTCCTGTACCAGTGTCGTGTCTAGGAGACGACACAGTCCAAATCTCCAATTTGTTGAAAAACATCTTCACGAGGGAAAAGACACCACGGCAGCAAGCTGTTCAGGAAAATCAG
>NC_083776.1:3486238-3488738 GCF_963514075.1 Conger conger
CCACATCACCCACCCATCACCCCAACATCAGCTTCCCATCACCCCCACAAAACCCCCACATCACCCCAACATCACCCCCACATCACCCCCACACCACCCCAACATCACCCCCACATCACCACCACATCACCCACCCATCACCCCAACATCAGCTTCCCATCACCCCCACAAAACCCCCACATCACCCCAACATCACCCCAGCATCACCCCCACACCACCCCAACATCACCCCCACATCACCCCCACACCACCCCAACATCACCCCCACATCACCCCCCATCACCCCCACAAAACCCACCCATCACCCCAACATCACCTACCCATCACCCCAACATCACCCCCCATCACCCCAACATCACCCCCCCATCACCCCAACATCACTTACCCATCACCCCCACAAAACCCACCCATCACCTCAGCATCACCTACCCATCACCCCAACATCACCCACCCATCACCCCCACACCACCCCAACATCACCCCCCCATCACCATCATAGGCCATATTACAGCTTATAGAGGCACCCCTCCATCCTTTACCCCTACCCAATACCTGTGAGTGAGTGAGTGAGTGAGTGAGTGAGTGAGTGAGTGAGTGAGTGAGTGAGTGAGTGAGTGAGTGAGTGAGTGAGTGAGTGAGTGAGTGAGTGAGTGAGTGAGTGAGTGAGTGAGTGAGTGAGTGAGTGAGTGAGTCACAGGTGAATGTGTGTAGTAGCCTTCCACTCCACACAACACCCCTCTCCCCTGCGTCCCTGCCACCCAGCTGTGGTTACCTCTTCCGTCTCATTAACTATATTGTTTAATAAACGCTGAGGACCCTTTGTAATTTGCCTGCAGATCTTCGCTCAAATTATCATATTGCTGATCGTCACCGGGGAATCTTTTTATCATGTCACGGTGTATTTTAGGGACTGCGAATAGATTTACTTCAGCTGAACAACGTTTACTACGTCATGTTTAATGGGGAACTCATTACACAAACTTACTGCACTCTTGGATATATTTGGTTATATAGCTACTAAATTGTCTGCTTATCTGAATTTTCTCAGAAAATATTTTTGCTATAATTTTAGGTACTTGCAGCTACTGTGTTGTGTGTAATTTGTAAATATTATTGTTTTTTAAATAATATTGTCTCTCTCTGAATGAAGGGACATTGGATAGTTTATTATCAGAGATTATCAGATTACAGGACTACGTTTCATCTTCTCTTCCTCACACTTACACACGCACACACACGCGCACGCGCACACACACTCACACACTCCCTCATACATACACACACACACACACACACACACACACACACACACACATACTCCCTCACACACAGACACTCACTCCAAGATCTGCTGTCCTAAGACATTCCTAAGATTTACACTTCAGCTGTAGTGTCAGCGCTACACCAGCAGAGGGCACCGGCGCTCTACACACACAGGCCCAGGGTCAAGCTACCGATGCAGCACAGCATTGCCAATGATGCGATTTCATAGCTGTGCCAAGCTTTGTCTTCTCCCCCCCCCCCCCTCCCCCGTGTCATGACATCCCCACACATCGCTGTAGCATTAGCGCCTAGCCTAGCCCCATGCTGCTTCCCCCCCCCCCCGCCTGTGTCCCTGTGCAGCCTCCGTAGTTTTTTTTACTGCATGTTCTGTGTGGTCCTTTCAAATCCTAGATCTCCGGACCTACAATCAAGGCTAAAATGCCCCTGAAGGTAAGACCCTCAGTCCCCTGGGCGTAGGGCTGCTCTGGGCCACACCCTAGATTAGTTAACTCCTCCTTCATTCTACTCTTCCCCCACGTTTTACTCCAGGGGTTCCCCAAACTTCTGACGTGACCCCAAATAAATGTTCACAAATTTATGTGACCCCGACACCCGACCCACAAGCTCGCCTCGTGGCTAGCGGCACCCTTTAGCCGTGCCTGTATTACAGACACACCACGGTCTCTCTGGCCTTTTGGCAGTGTTATAGCTGAGCGGTTGTGGTGTTATGTCAACATGTCATAGCCTACATTCACAGAATTTAAAGAGACACAAAATCAGCTTTTTTATGTCCCAGAATTCTCAGCTGTCCCCACAGAAGGTGCTGCCGCAGTTTGGGAATCACCTTTTTACACAATAACCTCAAAAGAGTTCCTGCTAAAGCTTCCCAAACACACACACACACACACACACACACACACACACGCACTCACTCATGTGCACACACATACTCACACATGCACACACTCACGCACAACTGTTTGCCTGAAAACATCATATTTTCTTAGATTTCACTGCTGAATATTTCTACCAGAGATATTTTGGTTGTGTATCCTGGTCAAGGAGGTGATAGCCTTTCCTTGCACTATGAACTATGAGCCATGAGCCTGCTTACAGGTGTAGTTTCCCGTTGCCCTAGCTACCCTGATGCCCTTCGTGTTGAAACCACTCCCATGCCTTGCTGTAGGTTTGCTGCTCCCGCGAGTGACAGTTAGGGCCCCGTTCAGTGCCGAATATC